>NC_056743.1:1171378410-1171665910 GCF_019279795.1 Protopterus annectens | reverse complement strand
AATTATTACTTAAGCTAATATTTCATACAGTGTTTTGGTAATCACCACAATGCATAATTACTAATCCACTTCCTTTTTCTGCTTTCATGTACCTGATATCATTATATCTATGTAGCTTACCAAGAGCTTGATATTTTTCATAACTTAAGTTATAAAATGTTTTCTTTCTTTGTTTTTATCTTATCCCTTAAAATATCATGAAACTCAGTTTCACATAAATTAAAAAAAAAAAAAAAACATTTAGTGCAGGGAGGAAAGGTGGCTTCACGGTACTAGGTATTCTAAATGTTTCCCCATCTTTTGCCCGAGATACATTATGCAAGATGTATTTTAAATTTGAAGTCCAAAATAACTTCAGTACAGTTCACTATTCTAGCCGGAACAAAGGTAAAACATTTCATAAGCACATTCAATACATGTTCAGAAAATACACAAGAACTTAAATTAATAACTTGCCAGTTGGGGACTAACAGCTTCGTCCCCTTACTCATTTCTTCCCTATGAATGTCTGACTTCCTGGCAGAGTTCCTGTTTTGAACTCTCATGCTATTGTTGAGAAAAGGTGGGGGGCTGCAGAGGGTGAAGAGCAAGAAGGTAACAAAAGATCACTTTCTCCTCCTCCCATATTTGAACAAGTAGCAGTTGCATTTTCAAAAACCCTACAGTTAGAAACATCACCATTCGTTTAAATGGAGGAAAGTGATGTAATTGAACAAGTGATCCAACTGTTGATGGAAAAAGTTTTGTCTCCTCCCTATAGTCCCAACATTTCTAGTGTTCGACAGTTTTATAGGATGTGCAGTATTAGTAGAATATGCCGAGGCATCTCTTTCTAATTTTTTGTTTTTCTTATTAATGATGGTAGTAGTATGTCTTTGTACTTTGGCTGCAGTAACATCATAAAGGCACTTTAACTTACTAAAGGCCTCCTGATTAGCAATGAATTGATTTAATTTGTTAACCTCTTTACGTAAAAGGTCTGCCTTTTCAGAATTATTTTCTTTAAAAGCCTAAGAACTTCTAACTTAGAGTTGTTATATACCTCGCCATTTCTTTATGAATCTTATCTTGGTAAGAAATACCAGTGGGGAATTTATAAACTCTGAGC
This sequence comes from Protopterus annectens, assembly GCF_019279795.1. NCBI lineage: Eukaryota > Metazoa > Chordata > Ceratodontiformes > Protopteridae > Protopterus > Protopterus annectens. The sequence goes on along the minus strand of NC_056743.1, from coordinate 1,171,664,802 downwards.
TCCAGCAGAACTTGCTTTAAATCTGTGCACCTCTGTAGATAAAAGTTGTCGTATTCTAAAGATTTTAACTTAAATAGCTTCTTCTCTGGCTCATAAATTGCTGACTTACATTTGGGCATGTTAGAAGATAACAGGTAATCTGTCTTGAAATTCGCTACTGAATTTGAAAAGGGATTTTGGTCTGGTATGTATAAAAAGTTGGCAACAAAGCTTTCAATACTTCCTCCTTTGTCTTTAACTAGTGTAAGGTCTTCACCAAAGACCGGCATTCAAAATCTCCCATTTCCTTATCATTTGACCTAGTCATCCCAGTCAATGAACCACAGGGAACGCAAGCTTCACGGACCTTAGAAAGAACAGTTTGAGCTTCTCCAACAACAGTGGTTAAAGTTTGGGTGAGAGTTTGTAGTTCTTCCGGCATAGCATAAATGCTTAAATCCAAATTAACATCTGCCTCAGTTAAAGCAGACTGACGGATTAGAAGGTGACTTGTAGTAAAAACTGCAGCTAGATGCTGAAGCAGCCATTCGAATTTCCCAAAAATTCGAAAATTAACTCTAAAAAAACTAAAAGCACTAACCAAATGGAAAGGTTAAATAAAACTAATAATTGTATTGAATGCCATGGCCTGGTCAAGGTAGGCGGTAAGCACTGTTTTCACCTCATCCGTTGCCTTGGTTTCCATCTCAAAGAAGTCTACCAAGTTGAGTTGGCAAGTCTTTCCCTTAACAAAGCCAAACTGGGATAGGTCCAGTGTCTGCAGGCTGTCGGTGTCCCATGTTAATTATTTCCATGATAATCTGTTCTATAACTTTGCTTATTAGACTTCAGACTGATGAGTCTGTAGATGTTCTTCGTGTTTCACTGTTGCAGTCATTACATTTGGGTTATCTGCTTGCAGGTAGCCCTCAGCCGGCCTGATTAACAAAATCTTTGGTCCTGCATCGGTTGCTGTCCCTTCTTCCATGACTTCAGGTCGTCAGGGGTATAAAACATGCAGCTGACGCCATTACATCAGTCTTTCTTGCTGTGCGGTGCCTGTAGCAGAAGCAGTTCGCAAGTGCCGGTCAACTGACTCCTGAAATTTTCATTTTCGAGTTTCAAAACCGAAGTCTTCAACTAAAGCTAAGTACCCCATTGGGGAAACTTTTTCTTGCTCCTTACCGATGTCAGTAAAAGTTAATAATTGCATTACTTGTGGAAAGCAAATACCTCCTAAAGATTTTCATTTATACTGAATTCCTTGCCTAGGCCCAGACCACGACGTACCTTGCTTTCGGTTTTGTGCTTTATTTAATCAGCGCACTATCCGTCGTCTGTATATGTCGCCTCTAAATATTTCGGTTCTCGGTTTAATTATCGTCGGTTAGCCATCCGACTACTGGGATTCCGAAAAAACGCAAAAATAAAGACTGACAGGCCGCCGAGGTCCAAAACTGCCGACGACGCTTCTCCTAAGCCAGTCGCCAGTTTTCCAGTACTCAGTGAGGTGCTTTCGCAGCCCCTGATACCCGCTACTTCTGATTTGCCGGCCTCTACTGAGACCCATTCGAAGTCTGGTATGCCAAAAGATGCTTCAACTATGAAACCCGCCGATGTCTCTACCTTGGATGGGTCCGGAGCTGCTGTGCAGGCACCGGCTTCTGAGAGTGTATTCAGGCCTACGGACTTGCATATTAAATCGACACCTCCTTCATTACTTAAGCCTAAATCTGGATCCATGTCTAAACAAACGACGCTCAGGCCTCTATGTGTAAAAAACAAATGATAAGAATGGCTGAAGATCTAATAACTCTAATCAGGGGTAGCCAACCTCCCCCCCCCCCTTCTAAGAGGCCTAGGACTGAGGTTGATTATGAATCTTCTGATCAGGATTCTGTTTTTTCTGACTCTTCTGATGATCTGGATTTGCCCTTACCTGCTTATGAGGATTCTGATGCAGAGGACTCTATTTCCTCTGCTTCCCCTCCTGAGGATTCTTCTTTTGGGGGAAACCTTATAGTCGAAGGGAGCATTTCCACTGGGAAAGCCAGGATTTTTCTGATTCAAAAAAGAGGCTTAGGGATATCCTTCTCCTACCTCAACATAGGCCTTTAGCTATTCCTCCTGTACTAGACATTGTTGGTGATGCTTTCTCAGAATTTAGTTTGGCCCATGATTCCCTGCCTCCTGCTCCCAGAAAACCTGACCGATACTACAGGGTCACAGAGTCCCACAAGTTCCTTTTCAAAAATCCTATTGCAGATCCAGAGACTATTTCACAGGGTCCTAAGGGCATTAAGGCTTCTGTTGCTAAAAATCCTACCCCTTCTGATAGAGACTCCAGGGCGCTGGATAGATGAGGTAAGTAGGTTTACACTTCTGCAACCTTGGCCATTAGGGCTTTAAACTGCCAGTTTCATATGTTAAAATATTGGCAACATGTTATTGGACTGCTTAAACAGAAAATTATGTTGATTCCTGACTGTGTGGAAAATAAAGAATTACAGGATTTAATGCATTCTGCCGAACAAGTTGGCAAACATACTTTGCAGTGTGGTTTTGATTCATTAGAGGCTTCTTGCAGGGCTGCTGTTACTGGGTCTGTGCTCAGAAGGCATGTTTGGCTTAAGGAGCAATCTTTTCCTGATCATATTAAGGCTAAATTGTTGGATGCTCCTTTAAATCAGGACCGCCTGTTTGGCAACAAGGCTGAGGAAGTTCTTAAAAAGATGGAAGATAAAGCTATAAATATATGCAAACTGTTAAAGATTTTTTACAGGTTCAGCCTCCTAGATTTAGTAGGCACTGGCCCTCTAAGAATTGGTCCTTTCCAGCCCCTTCCGGGTCTTCTCAAGCCAAGCCAATCCCAGACACAGCAAAAACCCCAGGATGTTCATCGTGTTACCCTGCTGCAGTCATCACACTTGGGTTATCCTGTCGTCAGGCGGTCCCGCAGTTGGCCGGATTTCCAAAGTCTTGGTCCGACATCGGTTGCTGTTGCCTCATCCCTGATGTCAGTGCGCCAGGGGTACATATATTGCAACCGACGCCATTTTCTTCAGTCTTTCTTGCCGCGCGGTGCCAGAAGCAGAAGCAGTTCGCAAGTGCCGGTCGGCCAACTCCTGAGATTTTCGAATTCGAATTTCAGACCAAAGTCTTCTATAAAGCTAAGTACCCCGTTGGGGAAACTTTTCTTGCCTCAGACCGATGTCAGAAAAAGTTAACAATTGTATTTCTTGTGGGAAGCAAATACCTCATAAGGATTTTCATTCTTATTGCATACCTTGCCTAGGCCCTGATCACGATGTCACTTCTTGTCGTTTTTGTGCTAGATTTAATAAACGTACTATTAAAAGACTATTTTATTTCGCACGACACTTTTTTGGTAGAAAATTTAACTATAACATGCCATCGGAGCTACCGACTACCGGCGTGCACAAAAAGCGCAAGGACAAGGACCGATAGCCCAGGCCTAAGCCCGATTCCGAGGCCTCGGTTGATCTGGTCTCCGGTTCTCCGGTTATCAGTGAGGCTCCGATGCAGCCACTGACTACCGCAATTCTGGAACCCGAGACCGCTACAGATATTTTGACGGAATGTACTAGGCCGACGCAGCCTTTTACTTCAGGCCCTTCCGACGATTTACCTTCCAAGGACGTCGGTACTTATGAAATGCCATCGGTTTCTGAAGGCGTTTTCAGACTGACGACTCTTACAGTCAAAACGTTTTCCAAGTCGAAGACTCCTCCTAAATCGAAAAAGGCTTCACTTCAGTCTCCTGTTCAAGGCCCTATGCCTAAGAAACAGATGCTCAAAATGGCTGAAGATTTGATTTCTCTTATCAGGGGTTCACAGCCTCCTCCTGACAAAAGGCCTAGACAAGAGGAAGATTCTGCTTCCTCTGAACAACTTTCTATTTCTTCGGATTCCTCTGAGGACCAAGACTATTCCTTCTCTCCTTATGAAGATTCTGATGCTGAGGACTGTATTCCCTCAGCTTCCCCTCCAGAAGTTTACTCTTTTGGGGAAACTTTACACACCATGAGGGAGCATTTTCACTGGGAAGGTCAGGATTACTCTAATTCCAAGAAAAGGCTCAGAGAGTTTCTTTTACTCCCCCAACACAGACCTCTAACCATCCCTCCTGTTTTGGACATTGTGGATGATGTCTACTTAGAATCCAGTTTCAACCCTGACTCTCTACCTCCTGCCCCAGCCAAGCCTGACAGATACTACAGAGTACCTCATTCCCACAAATTCCTTTACAAATGCCCAATAGCTGACCCAGAGACTATCTCCCAGGGTCCCAAGGGGGCTAAGGCTTCCATGGCTAAAAATCCAGTACCTTCTGAAAGAGATTCAAGAGCACTAGACAGATGGGGGGAAAAAGGTTTACACCTCAGCCACTTTAGCTATGAGAGCACTAAACTGTCAATTTCATATGCTTAAGTATCAGCAATTTCTGATCTCTCAGTTAAAACAAAAGATAACCACCCTACCTCAACAATCTGAAATGAAAGAAGTACAGGATTTATTGCACTCCACCGAGCAGGTGGGTAAACATACCTTACAATTTGGGTTTGATTCTTTAGAGGCCTCCTGCAGAGCAGCTGTCACTGGATCAGTTATACGTAGGCATGCCTGGTTAAAGGAACAAAGTCTGCCTGATCATGTTAAAGCAAAACTACTAGATGCTCCCTTACAGCAGGATGTTCTTTTTGGTGTTAAAGCAGAAGAAGTTTTAAAGAAAATGGAAGATAAGGTGAAATCAATGCAGACAGTCAAAGATTTCCTACAAGTACAACCCCCTCGCTTCAGCAAAAACTGGCCAACAAAAAATTGGTCCTTTCCAGCCACTGACAGGCCTCAGAGGGGTAAATACAGGCGCCCAAGGGGCAGAGGACAACCACAAGCTCAGTATAAGCCTCGCCAATGGGGCACTCCAACCCAGAAGGGAGGTGAAGGCAGGTCTCAACCCGCCAGAAGGCAAACTCAATGACTTGCACCTCAGCTGGCCAAACAAAGCTCTTTTGTCAGCCCCCTTGGGGGGAAAACTAGCACTATTTGCAGACAACTGGCACATGGTCACAAAGGACAAATGGGTTCTAGTCATAATTTTACGAGGATACAGATTCCACTTTCACACCTTGCCAATAAAGAGAGGAATGCCAAACCTGCCACAAAATCAAAGGGCAGAGGCTCAAAAACAAATTACAGCTCTCATGGCCATGAGAGCCATTCAAAGGGTACCAACTCAAGAGCAAGGCCAAGGATTTTACTCAAGACTCTTCCTAGTACCCAGAAAAGAAAATGCTTGGAGGCCAATTCTGGACCTTTCAATTCTAAGCTTACAAGTTCCCAAATTCAAGATGCTAACACTACAGCAGCTACTTCCCATGTTGGGCAAGGAAGCATGGCTGGTAACGTTGGACCTCAAGGAGGCATACCTGCATGTCCCAATCAGACAAAGTTGCAGAAGATACCTCCGTTTCATTGCAGGTTCAACCCATTATCAATTCTCTGCACTGCCCTTTGGCTTATCTACTGCACCCAGAGTATTCACAAAATGCCTGGCACCAGTAATTGCATACTGCAGACAAAGAGGAATTCAAATATATCCATATCTGGACGACTGCCTCATCCAAGCAGAAAGAAAAGACATTCTCTTACAACATCTGGCTTTTGTGCAGCATCTACTAAATTGTCTGGGGTACACAGTAAATGAAAAGAAGTCAAAACTAGTACCCTAAAAAAAATTACATTCCTGGGTACCAGCTTGGACACAATGGCCCAGAAGGCTTATCTTACTCCAGACAAGCAATTACAACTGACTCAATATTTCAAGACAATGGCAACAAAGACTCAATTAACTGCAAGAAAAATTCTGCAGGCTTTGGGCTTCATGGCATCTTGCATTCTGATAATACCATTTGCAAAACTGCATATGAGGAAATTACAGTGGTACCTAAAAAGTGTATGGTCTCAACACAGCCACAGCTTGGACACAGTGATATCTTTCATTCCCTGCCTTCAACAGGAATTTCTATGGTGGGCACAGGCATGTCACCTCAACAAGGGTCAGCCTTTCACCTTGCCCCCACCCAGGCAAACTATCACAACAGATGCTTCAGACTATGCCTGGGGGGCACACATGGCAGGGCAATGCATTCAAGGCCTATGGACTGCAGAACAAAGAAAACTGCACATAAACCAAAAAGAGATGCTAGCTGTACAGAAAGCTCTGACAGCCTTCAAGGATCTACTACAGCCAGGACAACTTGCAATAAAGATGGACAACACCACAGTAATGTGGTACATAAACAAACAAGGGGGCACACATTCCTACCCTCTTTGCAGGCAAGCAATAATCTTATGGAACACAGCTCTGGCCTACCAAGTCCAGTTACAAGCTCAATTCCTGCCAGGACAGAAAACACATTGGCAGATGACCTAAGCAGAAACATCAAAGATCCCCATTAGTGGAAGCTAGACCCACAAATATTTACAATGATAACTCAAAGATGGGGTCTACCAAATATAGACCTGTTTGCCAGTCCTCAAAACCACCAGCTGACAAAATTTTGTACAAGGACATTCCACCATCAAGCTTGGAAAGTGGACGCCCTCTCCTTCAGTTGGAAAAACCTGACAGCATACGCCTTTCCTCCATTACCTCTTCTCACAAAGGTTCTTTTGAAGGTCAAAAAGGAGAAACCTTGACTGATTCTCATAGCCCCAGACTGGCCACACCAGCACTGGTACCCGCTATTGAAGAATATGACTCACAGCCCACCATGGGTACTACCTCAAATACCTCATTTGCTCACGCTGCAAGACAAGCAGATTTTACACAGCCAGATCAAAACCTTAAACCTGGCTGCATGGCAAATCAATTAAGCATCCCACCAGCCCCTCTTTCACAAGCAGTACTGGATGTTATTCTAGAGGCCAGGAGGCCAAGCACCAGGAAGGCTTACTTGGACAAATGGAAAAGGTTTTGTGCTTGGAACCAAGCTAAAGGCCAAGACACAACTCAGCCTCATATGCCTCACATTCTGCAGTATTTAGCTGAGATGTTGCATAAAGGACTTTCCTTCTCCTCCATTAAAATCCACGCTTCAGCTATTTCAGCTCACTACGACACGAATCCACCTTTATTTTCAAATCCTCTTCTAAGGCAGTTCCTCAGAGGGGCAAAAAACATTAGACCACCTAGAAGAGCCCCCTACACCAGCATGGGACCTCAACTTTGTTCTGGAAAAATTAACGCTACCTCCCTTTGAACCAGCTTTTTCTGCAGACCTTTAGTTCCTATCCTGGAAGACTGCCCTGCTCCTGGCAATAACTTCTGCTAGGAGAGTCTCAGAATTACAGGCACTTATGGCAGTGGAACCTTTCCTCATTTTTCATCAAGACAGAGTTTCTCTACAAACTAATCCTTCCTTCATGCCTAAGGGGGTTTCCAGTGTAGCTTTAAATCAAACCATCCACCTACCCACTTTCTTCCCCAATCCACAGAACAAAGGTGAGAGATTCCTGCATTCCTTGGACATTCACAGGCAGCTTTGTTACTACTTGGATAAAACTAAGGCTTTCAGAAAAACTGACCAGCTCTTTGTTTCCTATGCTACAGCTTTTCAAGGGAGGTTCATATCCAAGCAAACCATATCTAAATGGATAGGCCATTGCATACGATTCTGCTAATACCCATCATGGGAAACCAGTTCCTCCTACCATTGCATTCCACTCTACCAGGGCAACAGCTACCTCTACAGCCTTTCTCAGGGGGGTTCCTACCAAGGAAATTTTAGAAGCTGCAACTTGGAGTTCTGTACACACCTTCACCAAACACTATCACTTACCTTTTTATTCTAAGTCCAGGGCAGGCTTCGCCACTGCAGTTCTGCAGGGCCTCATTGCCTCCACTAACCCTCTGTGATGCCTCCACCCTACCTTAGCTTTGGGACTCAACCCAAGTGTGCTGACTGCAGCAGGGTAACACGATGAACATAGTACAGTTTTGTACCTACCATAAATGTAGATGTTCGAGTGTTCACCCTGCTGCAGTCCAGGTTACCCTCCCTCCAACCCCTCTGATCTATTGGCTAAATCTTTGCTATGCCTTTCTGAAGTATTTTCTTATAGCTGAAGGTATTTTGTGTTTGTACAGTGTTCACACCTTTTGGTACTAATTTGGATCACCTTTTTGGGGGCACCTGACATCTGGGGCAAGAAAAACTGAAGAAAATGGCGTCTGTTGCAATATATGTACCCCTGGCACACTGACATCAGGGATGAGGCGACAGCAACCGACGCCGGACCAAGACTTTGGAAATCTGGCCAACTGCGGGACCGCCTGACGACAGGATAACCCAAGTGTGATGACTGCAGCAGGGTGAACACTCGAACATCTACATTTGTGGTAGGTACAAAACTGTACTTTTCAATCCCAGGGGACTCTCAGAACCAAGCAGTGGGGGGCCTCCACTTCCAAGTCTGGGAATAATAAGACTCCCCCCTATGTTAAACTGTCTCAATAACTTCCTTTTAAAATTTCCAAGCACTTCTCAACTGACTGCCCCTTTGGTGGGAAAGATTGCTCTTCATGCAAAGGATTGGGAACTCATTACCCAGGACAAGTGGGTTTTAAATATAGTGTCCCAGGGATACAGATTTCACTTCCACACGTTGCCAACACCAAGTGGTTGGCCAGACCTACCCTCAAATCTGTGGGCAGAGACCCAAAACAAGTACCTTCTCTCTTAAGCATGGGGGCTATTCAACTGGTACCAGAAGAGGAAAAGGGACAAGGTTTCTACTTGAGACTTTTCCTGGTACCCAGAAAAGACAATTCATGGCATCCTATACTGGACCTGTCTACTCTAAACACCTTTTTGGAGATTCCAAAATTCAAGATGCTGACTCTTCACCAGCTACTTCCTGTGCTAGGCAAAGATGCCTGGTTGGCATCACTAGATTTAAAAGAAGCATACCTGCACATCCCAATCAGGGAATCTTGCAGAAGATACCTACACTTCAAAGCAGGCTACACGCACTGTCAGTTCTCTGCACTGCCCTTTGGCTTATCTACTGTGCCCAGGGTATTCACAAAGTGCCTAGCTCCAGTTATTGCATTTTGCAGGCAAAGAAATATTCAAATATACCCATACCTGGACGATTGTCTAATTCAGGCAGAAAGCCAGGACATACTTTTGAATCATCTGGCCTTTGTAAAAAGGGTTCTAACTTTTCTGGGGTACACCATAAATGAAAATAAATCACACCTGGTACCCTGTCAGCAAATTATATTCCTGGGAGCAAGCTTGAATACAACTTCCCAGATGGCTTACTTCAAGCCAGAAAAGCAAATTCATTTAGCCTACTTCAAACAAGTGGCCACAAAAACCCTGCTATCTGCAAGATAAATACTGCAAGCCTTGGGGTTCATGGCCTCCTGCATTCTTCTAATTCCATATGCAAGACTGCATATGAGGAAACTACAGTGGTATCTATAAAGCTTATGGTGCCAACATTCTCAAGACCTAGAAACAATGATTCCTATCCTACCTTGCCTAAGCCTAGAGTTCCTTTGGTGGGCAGAGGCCTGCCACTAAAACAAGGGACTACTTTCATACCACCCCCTGCCACCCAAACCGTAACAACAGGTGTATCAGACTATGCATGGGGGGCTCACCCTGCAGGAAAGTGCATTCAGAGCAAATGGAACTCAAGTCAAATGCAGCTGCATATCAATCAAAAAGAAATGTTAGCTGTACAGAATGCTCTGACAGCCTTCAAGGACCACATTCTTCCAGGACAACTAATGGTAAAGATGGACAGCACCACTGTTATGTGGTACATAAACAAGCAGGGGGTCACACATTCTTACCCCCTCTGCAGACTAGCCATAGCATTGCAGAGCACAGCCTTGAGCTACCAAGTGCACCTACAAGCTCAATTCCTGCCAGGAAAATTAAATACACTGGCAGACGGACTAAGCAGAAATCTCATGGACCCACACGAGTGGAAACTGGAACCAAGGATTTTCAACATGTTGACAAGCAAATGGGAGGATCCCAGATATAGACCTGTTTGCCTCTCCCCAGAACTACCAGTTGGACAAATTTTGCACAAGGACTCCCCACAAACAAGCCTGAAAAGTGGATGCTCTGTCATTCAGCTGGAAAAACTTATCAGTCTGTGCCTTCCCCCCTCTGCCTCTGCTCTCCAAAGTACTACTAAAAATCAAACAGGACAAACCAAAGATGATTTTGATTGCTCCACGCTCTTCCCCCTTATGAAGATTCTGATGCTGAAGACTATTCCCTCAGCATCTCCCCCTGAAGACTACTCCTTTGGGGAAACTTTACATACCATGAGGGAACATTTCCACTGGGAAGTCCAGGACTACTCTGATTCTAAGAAAAGGCTCCGAGAGTTTCTTTTACTACCCCAGCACAGACCACTTGCTATCCCTCCAGTTTTAGATATTGTGGATGATGTTTACTTAGAGTCTAGCCTAAATCCAGACTCCCTTCCTCCAGCTCCAGCCAAACCAGACAAATACTACAGAGTACCTGACACACACAAATTCCTTTATAAAAGCCCTCTGGCTGACCCAGAAACAATCTCCCAGGGTCCCAAAGGGGCTAAAGCTTCTATGGCAAAAAATCCTGTACCCTCTGAAAGGGATTCCAGAGCTCTAGATAGATGGGGAAAGAAGATACACACCTCAGCTACTCTGGCTATGAGAGTATTAAATTGTCAGTTCCACATGCTGAAATATCAGCAATACCTAATGTCTCAATTAAAACTAAAACTGAGCACACATTCTGACCAGGCTGAATTCAAAGAAATGCAGGATCTGTTGCACGCAGCTGAACAGGTAGGCAAACATACTTTACAATGTGGATTTGACTCATTGGAAGCTTCCTGTAGAGCAGCTGTTACTGGGTCTGTCATACGCAGACATGCTTGGTTACAAGAACAAACTCTACCTGATCATGTTAAAGCAAAATTATTGGATGCACCTTTACAGCAGGATGTCTTATTTAGTGTCAGAGCAGAAGAGGTTTTAAAGAAAATGGAGGATAAGGCAAAGTCTATGCAGACGGTCAAGGATTTCCTGCAGGTACAACGCCCTCGTTTCAGTAGAAATTGGCCAACAAAAAAATGGTCCTTTCCAGCTTCTGACAGACCACAGAGGGGCAAATACAGACACCCAAGGGGCAGAGGTCAGTCACAAGGCCCTTACAAACCTCGCCAATGGGGGTCCACAACCCAGAAAGGAGGTGAAGACAGGCCCCAAGCTAGCAAAAGACAAACACAATGACTCAACCCTCCAACTACCAAGCAAATCTCTTTTGGCAGCTCCCTTGGGAGGAAAATTGACTCTCTGCAGACAATTGGCACATCATCACAAAAGACAAATGGGTCCTAAACATTGTATCTCAAGGATACAGATTCCACTTTCATACCTTGCCAGGGATAAAAGGAATGCCAAACCTGCTGCCAATCAATGGGCAGAGGCACAAAAACAAATTGCAGCCCTCATGGGCATGAGAGCCATTCAACAGGTACCTACACAGGAGCAAGGACAAGGTTTTTACTCAAGACTCTTTCTAGTCCCCAGAAAGGACAAAGCATGGAGACCCATTCTGGATCTTTCAATTCTGAACACCTATCTGCAAGTACCAAAATTCAAGATGCTAACACTACAGCAGCTTCTTCCATGCTGGGCAAGAAGGCTTGGCTAGTAACGTTGGATCTCAAGGAGGCATACCTGAATGTCCCTATCAGACAAAATTGCAGAAGATACCTCCACTTCATTGCAGGTTCAACCCATTACCAATTCTCTGCACTGCCCTTTGGCTTATCTACTGCGCCCAAGGTCTTCACAAAATGCCTGGCACCAGTAATTGCATACTGCAGACAAAGAGGAATTCAAATATACCCATACCTGGACGACTGCCTTATTCAAGCAGAAAGCAAGGACATTCTTTTAAAACATCTGGAATTTGTCAAACACCTTCTAAGTTGCCTAGGGTACACAGTAAATGAAAAGAAATCAAAACTAGTGCCCTCACAAAACATAATATTCCTAGGTGCCAGCTTGAATACAACAACCCAGATGGCTTATCTCACGCCAGACAAGCAACAACGGCTGACTCAGTACTTCAAAATAATGGCAACAAAAACCCAACTCCATGCAAGAAAAATTCTGCAAGCCTTGGGATTCATGGCATCTTGCATACTACTAATACCATTTGCAAAAATGCATATGAGGAAATTACAATGGTACCTGAAAAGCGTATGGACTCAGCATAGCCACAGTTTGGAAACAATGATTCCACTCATTCCCTGCCTTCAACAGGACTTTCTTTGGTAGGCACAGGCATGTCACCTCAACAAGGGTCAGTCTTTCACATTACCCACAGCCAGGTAAACTATGACAACAGATGCATCGGACTATGCCTGGGGAACACACATGGCAGGATAGTGCATTCAGGGCAAATGGACTACAGATCAGAGGCATCTGCATATCAATCAAAAGGAAATGCTAGCGGTACAGAATGCCCTCACGGCTTTCAAGGACCTCTTACACCCAGGACAACTACTGATAAAGACGGACAATACCACTGTAATGTGGTACATCAACAAAGCAAGGGGGCACACATTCCTACCCTTTATGCAGGCAAGCAATGACCTTGTGGAACACAGCACTGTCTTATCAAGTTCAACTACAAGCACAATTCCTGCCAGAAAAGAAAAACACATTGGCAGACGACCTAAGCAGAAACATCATGGATCCCACGAGTGGAAACTGGATCCACAAGTATTTGCAATGATAACTCAAAAATGGGGACGCCCAGACATGGATCTGTTTGCCAACCCCCAAAACTACCAACTTCAAAAAATTTTGCACAAGGACATTCCACCCACAAGCTTGGAAAGTGGACGCCCTCTCATTCAGTTGGAAAACATTAACAGTGTATGCCTTTCCTCCACTGCCTCTTCTAGCAAAGGTGCTGTCAGATTAGAGAGACCAGAAATGATACTCATTGCACCAGAGTGGCCACGCCAGCACTGGTATCCAATTCTAAAGAACATGGCCTACGGCCCACCATGGATTTTACCACAAATTCCTCACCTGCTCACCCAGCGTGACATTCAAATTCTACACAGCCAGCTCAAGACTTTAAACCTGGCTGCATGGCAAATTACCTAAGCAATCAACTAACACCACTATCCAAAGCTGTTATTGATGTCATTCTGGAGGCCAGGAGGCCCAGCACCAGGAAACCTTATTCAGACAAATGGAAAAGATTTTGTGCCTGGAACCAGGCTAAAGGCCAAAATCCCCTTGACCCAAACATTCCTCAGAATCTACAATATCAGACTGAGATGTTGCACAAAGGACTTTCTTTTTCATCTACTAAGATCCACGCCTCGGCAATTTCAGCTCATTACAACACGGATCCTCCTTTATTTTCACATCCACTCCTAAGGCAGTACCTCAGAGGGGCTAAGAACATAAGACCGCCCAGGAGAGCGCCAACACCTACTTGGGATCTCAACTTTGTTCTGGAAAAACTTACACTGCCGCCCTTTGAACCAGCTTTCTCAGCTGATTTAAAGTTTCTTTCATGGAAAACTGCCCTGCTGCTAGCAATAACTTCAGCTAGGAGAGTCTCAGAGCTACAGGCACTAATGCCAGTGGAGCCTTTCCTCATTTTTCATCGACAGAGTCTCTCTGCGAGCTAACCCTTCCTTTATGCCAAAAGTAGTATCCATTGTGGCCCTAAACCAAACCATTCATTTGCCCACCTTTTTCCCAAATCCCCAGAACAAAGGAGAAAGACTCCTGCACTCTTTGGACATTCACAGACAATTACATTACTACTTGGATAAAACCAAGGCTTTCAGAAACTCTGACCAGCTCTTTGTAGCCTATGCTGCAGGAACACAAGGAACAGCTATCTCAAAACAGACCATTTCAAAATGGATAGGTCATTGCATACGTTTCTGCTACACACATCATGGGAAACCAGTACCTACTAGCATTAGGCCCCACTCCACCAGGGCCACAGCTACATCAGCAGCCTTTCTCAGGGGGGTACCAACCAAGGATATTCTGGAAGCTGCAACTTGGAGTTCAGTGCACACCTTCACCAAACACTATCACTTACCTCTATATTCTAAGACTAGGGCTGGCTTTGCCACTGCAGTTTTGTAGGGCCTACTAGCTTCTTCTAACCCTGTTTAACTCCACCACCCATCCTTAGCTTTGGGATTCAACCCAAGTGTGATGACTGCAGCAGGGTAACACGATGAACATAGTACAGTTTTGTACCTACCATAAATGTAGATGTTCGAGTGTTCACCCTGCTGCAGTCCAGGTTACCCTCCCTCCATCCCCTCTGAACTAGCTGGACTTATCCAGACCTTTCTATCCTATACAACCTCTGTGGTGTATTTGCTTGTGACTGAAAGTATTGTTTCATTTTTGCATGTGTGTGTATATATATATATATATATATATATATATATATATATATATATATATAAAACAATATGTATTGCCTACCTATTGGGGGCACTTGACATCTGGGGCAAGAAAAACTGAAGAAAATGGCGTCGGATGCCTCTTATATACCCCTGGCGCATTGACGTCAGGGAGGAAGCAACAGCAACCAACGCCGGACCAAGACTTTGGAATTCAGGCCGACTGTGGGACCGCCTGATGGCAGGATAACCCAAGTGTGATGACTGCAGCAGGGTGAACACTCGAACATCTACATTTATGGTAGGTACAAAACTGTACTTTTGCTTTAGAATAGTTCCTGACTTATATGAGTTTAGTTGGGTTTTCCGATTTGATTTGATTTCATTGGAAACAGCTTTGTGGTCTTATCTTACCAGTGAGGATGTTGACACAAGGGAGGATGCAGCACTCTCCCAAGTAGGTGAGAATTAGGTCCAGTATCTTTGATTATTTCGTCCCTTGGGGTGGGTTGCCTTAAAGTTTGATGATATGGCTGAAGTTTGATACGTAAAAAAGAGCAGGAACTCGTTTTTCTTCTCTTTGCTGAGAATTGTCAAGGTTATGGAGTCGAGCTTTTTGTGTTCCAGTCATTTTTTCATAACTTTCCGTATTCCTGAAGAGGCCAACTCCTTGGTGTTCAGGATTAGTTGATGCTTGCAGATCCCACACAGGTGGTCCTTCAGCTTATCTGTGGTACAGAACCTTTTCCTTCATTTGGAGAAGTCTTGATGTGATCTGCTTGTATTTGTGTTCAATAAATGCAACAGCTTATACTCTTGATCTCCCCTCTAGGGAAGCAGGCCAGGTGCTCTGTGGTTCAACTGGTCTCCAGGTCTGTCTCATGCTTTTTCCTCCTTTTGTGCAGAAAGCCAGACAGAACAAGTTGAAGGTCTTTCTCATAGCCCTATTTTGGACATATGCGTCTCCCCCTTGTTTGTCCTCATCTTCTGGAGGATGACCTGAGAACTTTAGTCGACCCATTACGCAAGACTCTTAACCAGACCTCCACTGCTTTAGATTAACCACATGGTATGTTCACTTATGTTGATGGCTTTCTCTTCTGGGATCATCCAAATCCTCACTTCTGCCGCAGAAACCCTGTATCAGAAGCATGTACAAGAGTAAGTGGATGTGGTTTTCAATTTGGGCACCCTCCAAGGAACTTACACCCTATATTTCTCCTCTGCCAGTTGTTCTAGACTATCCCAATTTTTAGATCAGTCTCATTTACTCTCTTCTGATTTTCATCTTTCATTGATTTTAAACGTTCATCAAGGGTTTACTAAACTTATCTTTGGCTTTGAACGTGTGCAAGGCATTCTATAAGGGTATATTTTTAATCATATTTCCAGTCAGAGGTCTGGTACACACTATCCACTTCCCCATACTTGTACTTTCTGTTTGAGAATTTAACACACCTCTTTGCAAGCCAGGTTTCCAAGGCAGAATTGAAATAATTTTCTTAGGAGTCTCCTCTCCTCCTCCTAGTAGCCATTACCTGTGTGAAGAGGATTTCAGATCTCCACACCTTGTGTGTCCATCTTCCATATCTGGTCTTCCAAAAAGATAGAGTTGTATCATGGACAAAACCTACATTTATTCCAGAAGTTGTCAATGAAGTGAGCTTGAATTAATCTAACAGTCTTTCTGTTTTTCAACCCAAATTATTCTAAAAAGAGAACACATGCTGTACTGTATGGTGTGTATAGGCAAGTGAGGATGTTCTTCGTGTTTTACTGTTGCAGTCATCACATTTGGGTTATCCCTGCCAACGTAGCCCACAGTCGGCCTGAATACCAGAGGCTTAGTATTTCTGCGTTGGTTGCTGTTGCTTCACGACTGACGTCAGGTCATCAGTAGTATAAAGTAAGGCAGCTGACACCATTACATCAGTCTTTCTTGCCGAGGAGCCCAAAGCAAAAGCAGTTTGCACGAGTGCTGTTCGGCCGCTAGCTGAGTTTCGTTTTCCAAATTGAAGTTGAAGTCTTCTAAAGCTAAGTACCCTGCTGAGGATACTTTTTTCTTGCTCTAACCGATGTCAGAAAAAGTTAACAATTGTCTCGCCTGTGGAAAGCAAATACCATACCGAGACTTTCTTTCTTATTACATCACTTGCTTAGGCCCAGATCACGAGATCCCCTGCTGTCGCTTTTGTGCTTTGTTCAATGCCAGAGCTATATGTTGTCCGGCCCTTATTGTAGCTAGATATTTTCGCGCTCAGTCCTCGATTTCTGATATGGCTTTGGTAAGCCATCCGACTTCACATCTTCTGAAAACACGTAAGGATAAAGACAGAGGCAAAGCGCACAGGTCCAAACCTTCCGGTGATGCTTCCGTCGTCAGTTCTCCAGTCCTCAGTGAGGTGCTTTCACAGCTCCTGATGCCTGCTTCAGTGTATTCGCAGGCCGCTACCGAGACCCTTTTGGAGTCCGGTATGCCACAAAACTCTTGTTCGACTAAGGATCCTGCGGTTGTCTCTACCTTGGATGGGTCCGGAGCTGCTGAGCAGGCACCGGCTTCCGAGGAAGTACTTCACACTACCGATTCTCGACTCAACCGACTTCTTTCGCGTCTTCTGTTCTTACGAAAACTACAGAGTTTCTAAGGCCCAGGGTACGAAACACACCCAAGAAACCGACGACCCCATCACAGGCACCTGCTTCCTTGCCTCAGTCTCAAATGCTTAAAATGGCAGAAGACCCTATAATGTTGATCAGGGGAAGCCAAGCTATCCCTTCCAAAGAAAAAGAGATTTGTCCCCAGTAGTCTTATCTGAACAGGAGCCCGATGACTGCGATGCCTCTGAATATGAAGACATGCAACTCCTCTCTGTTTATAAGGATTCTGATGCAGAGGAGTCCATTCCTTCAGCCTGTCCACCCGAGGATTTTTCCTTTGGGGAAACCCTTCATATTTTAAAGGAGCATTTCCAGTGGGAATGTCAGGACTACCCTCAGTCTAAAAACAGACTCAGGGAATTTTTAGAACTTACACAGCACAGACTCCTGGCCATTCCTTCTCCCCTGAATGTTGTGGATGATGTTTTCATGGAATCTAGTTTAACTCCTGACACCCTCCGTCCCGCTCCCTGGAAACCTGACAGGTATTAAAGTCCCTGACTCTCTCAAATTTCTTTTCAAAAATCCTACTGCTGACCCAGAGGTTATCTCCCAAGGGCCTAAAGGAATTAAAGCATCTTCTGCTAAGAATCCCACCCCCTTAGATAGAGGATTCCCGAGCATTGGACAGATGGGGTAAAAAAAAGTATACACCTCTGCTACTCTTTCTATTAGAGCAGTAAATTCTCAGTTCCATGTGCTAAAATTCCAGCAGCATACCATGGAACTCCTCAAACAAAAATATTAACTTTTCCTGCTTGTGCAGAAAATAGAGTTGCAGGACTTAATGCATTCTGCAAGTCAAGTAACAAAGCACACCTTACACTGTGGTTTTGGTGCCCTAGAAGCATCTTGCAGGGCAGCAGTCACCAGTTCTGTCCTTAGAAGGCATGCTTGGCTTAAGGAACAGCCCTTGCCAGACCATGTCAAATCTAAACTATTGGATGCACCCTTGCACAAAGACAACTTATTTGGCACCAAAGCAGAGGAGGTCTTAAAAAAGATGGAAGAAAAAGCTAAATCTATGCGGACAGTTAAGGATATTCTGCAGGTCCAGCCACCCAGGTTCAGTAGGCATTGCCCCTCCAAACACTGCTTCTTTCCTGACCCCTCCAGGTCAGTTCAGGCCACACCCCGGGGAAGCAGACCCCCCAGACAGCAAGCACAGGGAATGCCGAGATCAAATTAATAGAGTACCTCCACATCTAAACCAGGGAGTGCAAAGCCATCCCCTCATGGTAAGAACTCACAATGACTCTCCACTTCCACCCCCCCACTCTGCCCACCTGCACTTGCCCCTGGGAGGAAAGGTATCTTTCCACGCAAGCACCTGGGCCACCATTACCAACAGCCTCTGGGTCCTCAACATACTGTCTCAGGGATACAAATTTTCTTTCCACACACTACCAACCCCAAAAGGGTTCCCAGATCTACCTCCAAACCAGTGGGCAGAGGCCAAAAAGCAAGTCATTTCCCTGTTCTCCATGAGGGCAATAGAGCACATTCCTGCAGAAGAGATAGGCCAAAGTTTCTACTCCAAGTTCTTCCTGGTACCCAGAAAAGAGGGCACCTGGTGCCCCATCCTCGATTTATCCGTTCTAAACACCTTCCTGGTGATACCATAATTTAAAATGCTCACCTTTCAGCAACTACTACCTATGCTGTCCAAGGATGCCTGGCTAGTCACCCTTGATCTAAAAGAGGCCTACCTACACATTCCAATCAGGGAATCATGTAGAAAATATCTATGTTTCAGGGCAGGATCTCTGCACTTTCAGTTCTCTTTGCTTTGGCTTATCTACTGCTCCCAGAGTTTTCACAAAATGCCTGGGTCCTGCCATTGCTTTATGCAGGCAAAGAAATATTCAAATTTACCCATACTTAGATGACTGCCTAATTCAGGCAGTTAGCCAGGAAAAGGTGCTCAAGCACCTGGCCTTTATAAGGAACCTACTGACCTCACTAAGGGTACACTATAAATGAAAAGAAATCCAAACTAGTACCCACCCAAAAAATTATATTCCTGGGAGCAAGCCTGGATACAGCATCCCAAAAGGCATTCCTTACACCAGAAAAGCAAACTTACCTGACAGCCTGTTTCTCTCAACTAGCCACCAGAACCCATTTATCCGCAAGGAAAATCCTGCAAGCTCTAGGGTTCATGGCATCTTGCATACTACTCATTCCGTATGCCAGACTGCATATGAGGAAACGTCCGTGGTACATAAAAAGCCTTTGGTGTCAACACTGTCAAGATCTGAAAACTTATACTAATGATACCTTGTCTAAGATTCCCTTTGGTGGGCTGCAGCATGCTACCACAACAAGGGACTACCCTTCTCACCACCCCACGCCACCCAGACCCTCACCACAGATGCATCACACTATGCCTGTGATGTACACCTGAATGGCAAGTGCATACAGGGCCAATGGAACCCTCATCAAATACATCTGCACATCAACCAAAAAGAGGTGTTAGTTGTCCAGCATGCATTCACAGCTTTTAGACCCCTTCTCTCCCCAGGGGCTCTAATGATCAAAACAGACAACACTACAGTGATATGGTATATTAACAAGCAGGGAGGGACTCGCTCCTACCCTCTATGCAGGCTCGCCATGATAATTTTGCATACAGCTTCAGCCATGCAACTACACCTGATAGCACAATTCCTGCCAGGCTCTGTAAACTCTCTGGCAGACAACTTAAGCAGAAATCTTCTGGACCCACACGAGTGGCAGCTAAACCAAAGAACCTTCACCCTTATAACTCAGAAATGGGGCACCCCGAAGGTAGACCTCTCTGCTTCCCACTCCAACCATCAACTCAGCAAGTTCTGCACCAGGGAGCCTCACCGCAGGGCTTGGAAAGTGGATGCTCTATTTTTTCAGTGGGTCATCCTCTCGGTCTGTGCATTTCCCCCACTACCAGGGTACTGTTCAAAATAAAGGAAGAGAAACCAAGGGCAGTCCTGATTGCCCAAGACTGGCCACACCAGCACTGGTACCCACTGCTGCGCAGCCTGTCCCTTCTGCCACCATGGAATCTCCCTCAGATCCCAACACTCCTGACCCAGAGGGAAGGAGAATTCATGCATCTCCAATTACAGATACTCAGTTTGCCAGCCTGGCTTATTCCCTGACCACTGTGCAAGCTGTCAATCTCATTAAACAGGTTCTAGATGTTATACGTGATGCCAGATGCCCTAGCACTAGAAAGTCTTCTGCTGACAAATGGAAAACGTTCTGCACCTGGATTCAGGCTAAGGGAGCCGATACGGCACAGCCCTCCCTACCTCTCATCCTGGATTACCTAGCTGACCTAATACACAGTGGTCTATCCTTTTCCTCTGTTAAAATTCATGCCTGTGCTATCTCTGCTTATTTCAGCACTGAGCAACCTCTTTTCTCACACCCTGTCATCAAACAGTTCCTCAGAGGGTCTAGCAACTTGAGGCCACCCAGAAGAGCACCTACCCCAGCTTGGGACCTAAACTTTGTGTTAGAGAAAGTCATCCTTGAACCTGCAGCTGCAGAAGAATTAAAGTTTCTCTCATGCCTTACTTCTGGCCATCACTTCAGCAAGAAGAGTATCCGAGCTACAAGCACTAATGTCTGTAGAGCCCTTCATCATTTTCCATGCTGACAGGGTCTCCCTCAGGACTAACCCAGCCTTCATGCCAAAAGTGGTGTCCAGTGTGGCTCTCAACCAATCCATTCATTTGCCCAGCACAGACAGCTCAGATTATATCTAGACAGGACTAAATCATTCAGAAGGATTGATCAGTTGTTAGTCAGCTTTGCTGCAGGAGCAGAGGGCAAAGCCATATCCAAACAAACCATTTCCAAATGAATAGCACATTGCATCCATTTCTGCTACAAGCAACATGGGAAACCTCCCTCTAAGGGGGTCGGAACTTGCTCTACCAGAGCAACTTCCACCTCTACAACTTTCCTCAGAGGAGTTCCCACCAGGGACATCCTAGAGGCTGCAACATGGACATCTCTTCATACCTTCACCAAGCATTACCACCTGCCTATCTTCTCCAAATCCAGGGCAGGCTTTTCCTCTGCAGTCTTGCAGGACATCCTAGCCAGCCCCCAGTCTTCTTGACTACCTCCAGCCTTTTCCTCAGCTTTGGGAATCAACCCAAATGTGATGACTGTAACAGTGATACACAAAGAACATAGTACAGTTGTGTACACTTACCATAAATGTAGATGTTTGAGTGTATTCACTGTTGCAATCCTGGTTTCCCTCCATCCCTCTGTCTCTCTCTCTCTCTCGCTCTCTTATTACAAGGAACATTTTGGTATTTACTTTCTACTTGGTGGGGTTCTTCCTCCATATCCTTGCTCCCATTTAGGGGCTCCTGACAGAGCAAGAAAAACTGATTTAATGGCGTCTGCTGCCTTACTTTATACTACTGACGAACGGACGTCAGTCCTGAAGCGACAGCAACCAACGCAGAAATGCTAAGCCTCTGGTATTCGGGCCGACTGAGGGCTACCCTGGCAGGGATAACCCAAATGTGATGACTACAACAGTGAATACACTCGAACATCTACATTTATGGTAAGTGTACACAACTGTACTTTTTCTTTGGACTGAATAAAGGCAAGTAGAAAAGATTCACAGTTATTTCCTGCACTTCCAGCAGGCTGGGCACCAAAGTATGTAAGATCACTTTGTCTAGATAGCTGTCAGGATGTATTAAAATTTAATATGCTGAATTCAGCAAAAGCTGTTCAAATCCACTTGCATCACATTCCAGTAGAGCAATGACTACATTCCATGCATTCTTTAGAAATCCAGCACTAGATAACATTTGTGCAGCTACAACATGGGCTTCTCTGTATAGGTTCATAGGTAGGTACTAGGCTATTGGCCCCAGGGCCTATACAAGCCTAGCCAAAAAGGTACCCTGGCTTTCGCCACCCAAGAAAATTATTTTACTGTGCCTCTGTCAAGCAGAACCACAGAAGTGATCCCTGGGGTGAATTTCCTATTACCGATCCAATCATCAAGATTTTTCTTGAAGAGTGCTAATGAGGAGCTCTGTTTGACATAGGTAGTCTGTTCCAGAGTATGGGAAGTCTCTGGGACAGGAATCTATCCCTCCAGCATGTTCTGTTTATTGTGGTGACAAGGTTTAGGTCCCTAGAGCGTGTAGCTCGGAGGGATTGGGATTTCTTTAAGTGGAGCATTTCCAACAGCTCTGGGTTTGGCATAGCTTTGTATGTTAGGCAGAGATCGCCTCTGAGTAGGCGATATATGACAGATTAAAGCTGGAGTTTTTTGAGACGGTCTGCATAAGGCATCTGTTTGAGGCCAGTAATCCTCTTTGTGGGGTATTTTTGTGGTCTTGCCAGTTGTTGTAGATGTCTTGTGAGGTACATACCAAAAGGGGGTTGTACTCTATAATGGGTCTAATGAGTGATGAGTAGAGGGGAACAATGACCTCTTTTTTTCTGGATGAGAAACCTTTTGTGATGAGGTGTGCCACGTAGAAGGATTTCCTGACTACTGTGGCGATGTGATTATCAAAGGAGCGACTACTGTCCACCTGTGTCCCATGGTCTCTTATCACACTGTTGGTGATAAGTAGATTACAGCCTATGTGGTAGTTCATGGGTACAGAGTTTTTACCAAAGGGGATGACAGTGCACTTTTTGGCATTGAGCTTGAGACCATGGCTTTGACACCAGGCATCTGTCTCAGTGAGGCTCTTTTGTAGGATGTCCACATCATTAGGAGTTTTGATTATGGCTCCTAGTTTGCATTCATCTGCAAATTTAGTTAGCCAAAGACCTTCTGTATTAGCCTGTACTTCAGAGAAGTAGATACCAAACAGGAAAGGACCCAGGACTGAACCCTGTGGTACTCCACTTGTCACTGGTCTGAAGTCTGCTGCTTTCACAGTGTGGGTTCTGTCAGTGAGCCAGTTGGCAACCCATCTTGTGACATAGGGATTTATACCTGGTTTAGTGAGTTTATCTATAATTCCAGAGTGGGGGATGGTGTTGAACGCCTTGGCGAGATCCAGATAGGCTGTGTGAACCACCTTACCCTCATCTATGGCTTTGTTGACTACTTCAAAGAAGTCTATCAGGTTTAGGAGACATGATCTGCCTTTTACAAACCCAAACTGTGTGGGGTCCAGAGTTTGGAGATCTCCAATGTCTTTGTTTATGAGTTCCATGATGATACATTCCATGGCCTTGCAGACCAGGCTCGTCAGGCTAAAGGGGTGGTAGTTCCCGGGGTCTGTTGTGCCCTCCCCCCCCTTTGTGGAGTGGGATAACTATCACTGTGCGCCATTCAGTGAGCAGAAAGCCTGAGGTGAGGCTATGATTGAACATGGTACTTAGGTGGGGTGCCAGTTCATTCTGCAGTTCGTGTAGAAGGCAGCCTGGGATGTTGTCAGGTCCCATGGATGCTGTGTTCTTGGCTTTGGAGAGTGAGGTTTTTACCTGTGCAGCCGTGATTACAGGAACTTTGCATTCTTCTGGTATAAAGATGGGCCCTTTAGTGGGTGAGAGGGGGATAAAGTTAGCACTGAACCTATCTGCCAGGATGTTGGCAATATCAGCTGGTTCTGTATATTTAGTGTCATTGTGCTGTAACTCAGAGCAGATGTTCTTCGTGTTTCACTGTTGCAGTCATTACATTTGGGTAATCTGCTGGCAGGTTGCCCTCAGTCAGCCTGAATTCCAAAGTCTTGGGTCTTGCGTCGGTTGCTGTCTTCTCTTCCATGACGTCAGGTTGTCAGGGGTATAAAACATGCAGCCGACACCATTTTCTTTAGAATTTCTTGCAGTACGGTGCCCGAAGCAGAAGCATTTCACAAGTGCCGGTCGGCCGACTACTGAAATATTCGAGTTTGAGTTTCAGAACCGAAGTCTTCACTAAAGCTAAGTACCCCGTTGGGGAAACTTTTTTCTTGCTTTTTACCGATGTCAGAAAAAGTTAATAATTGTGTTACTTGTGGGAAACAGATTTAACTACCCAGAAATGTCATCTGATAGCAATCCGACTACCGGAGTACTTAAAAAACGCAAAGAAAAGGACAGAGAAAGGCAGTCGAGATCCAAAACTGACGAAGCTTCTCTTAAGCCAGTCGCCGGTACTCAGTGAGGCTCTTTCGCAGCCCCTGATACCCGCTACCTTCGAGTCGCAGGCCTCTACTGACACCCATGTGGAGTCCGGCATGCCGTAAGATATTCAAGGTATTGGACCGACGGATGTATCTCCCTCGGATGGGTCCAGAGCCACTGAGCAGGCACCGGCTTCTGAGGGTGTATTCAGACCTCAACATTTATATGTCAAACCAATTACAGCTGCAAAACCAAAGACAAAGGCAACTTCTAAAACTAAAAAAACGATGCATGAGCCATGTGCACAGGCCTCTATGCCAAAAAACAGATCAAAATGGCTGAAGACCTTATTACTTTGATCAGGGGTACCCATCCCCCTACAGATAAGAGGCCTAGGCAAGACACTGATTATGAATCTTCAGATCAGGTTTCTATTTCTTCTGATTCCTCTTGTGATCAGGAATTATCTATACCTCCCTATGAGGATTCTGATGCTGAGGAGTCTATTCCGTCTGCATCTCCTCCAGAGGATTATTCATTTGGAGAAATCTTGCATACTTTGAGGGAGCATTTTCACTGGGAGAGTCAAGACTTCTCAAAATCAAAAAAGAGGCTCAGGGATTTCCTTCTCCCTCAGCACAAGCCTTTAGCCATTCCCCCTGTTTTAGACATTGTGGATGATGTCTTTTCAGAGTGAAGCTTGACCCTGACTCCTTACCTTCGGCTCCCAGTAAGCCTGACAGATATTACAGGGTCCCTGACTCGCATCAATTTTTATTTAGAAACCCTGCTGCGGATCCTGAAACTATTTCACAGGGTCCAAAGGGAGTTAAGGCTTCATCAGCAAAAAATCCTACCCCCTCTGACAGAGATTCAAGGGCACTAGACAGATGGGGAAAAAAGGTTTATACATCTGCAACCTTGGCAGTCAGGGCCTTAAACTGTCAATTTCATATGCTTAGTACCAACAACATGTTATAAGATTGCTGAAACAGAAAATGATGTTGATTTCAGAATGTGCAGAAAATAAAGAATTGCAGGAATTATTGCATGCAGCTGAACAAGTTGGAAAGCATACTTTGCAATGTGGTTTTGATGCCTTAGAGGCCTCCTGCAGGGCTGCAGTTACTGGATCTGTGACTAGGAGGCATGCCTGGTTAAAGGAACAGAATTTGCCTGATCATGTTAAAGCTAAATTGCTAGATGCACCTTTACAGTGTGTTTCTCTGTTTGGCATTAAGGCAGAAGAGGTTTTAAAGAAAATGGAAGACAAAGCTTAAGTCTATGCAAACTGTTAAAGACTTCTTACAAGTGCAGCCACCAAGATTCAGTAGACACTGGCCTACAAAAAATTGGTCCTTTCCTGTGTCAGACAGAGCTCAAAGGAGCAAATCCAGACACCCAAAGGGTTCCAGATACCAGGCACAAGATTCATACAGGTCAAAGCAGTGGGGCACATCTACCTCCAAATCAGGGGAGATAAAGCGCAAACCTACAAAAAACAGTCCCAATGACTTCCCTCTGCCTACACCAAGCACGTATCTTTTGACAGCACCCTTGGAGGAAAATTAGCACTTTTTGCTCATAATTGGCAGTTAATAACCCAGGACAAGTGGGTACTAAACGTATTATCACAGGGATACAGATTCCATTTCCACACTCTGCCAGTGGCAAACGGTTGGCCAGATCTGCCCACAAATCATTGGGCAGAGGCACAGAAACAGGTTACGTCCCTCATGGATATGGGGGCCATTCAACCAGTACCAGAGCAGGAAAAAGGACAAGGTTTTTATTCAAGACTGTTCTTGGTATCCAGAAAGGACAAGGCATGGCGGCCAATACTGGATTTATCAATTTTGAACACTTACCTGGACATTTCAAAATGCTGACTTTGCAGCAGCTTCTGCCCATGCTGGGCAAGAATGCTTGGCTGGTGACATTAGACTTAAAAGAGGTATACCTGCATGTCCCAATAAGACAGTCGTGCAGAAGATACCTCAGATTCAAGGCTGGCTTAATGCATTACCAATTCTCTGCACTGCCCTTTGGCTTATCTACTGCGCCCAGGATCTTTAAAAAGTGCCTGGCACCAGTAATTGCATTTTGCATTCAAAGAAGTATACAAATACATCCTTACTTGGACAACTGTCTCATTCAAGCAGAGAACAAGGCCACTCTTCTTCGACACCTGGCATTTGTGAAAATACTTCTAACATGCCTAGGTTACACAATAAACGAAAAGAAATCACAACTGGTACCCTCTCAAAAGATAACATTCCTTGGTGCAAGCTTGAATACAACCGCCCAGATGGCTTACCTTATGCCAGACAAACAAAGACAACTGACTACTTACTTCAAACTGATGGCAACAAAAACCCAGTCTTCCGCAAGACAAATTCTGCAGGCTCTGGGCTTCATGACATCCTGCATCCTACTAATTCCATATGCCAGATTGCATATGAGGAAACATCAATGGTACCTAAAAAGTTTATGGAGTCAACATTCACAGTCTGGAAACAATGATTCCTCTCATTGTCTGCCTGCAACAGGAGTTTCTATGGTGGGCAAAGGCCTGTCACCAAAACATGGGACGGCCCTTCACTCTACCCCCTGCCAGCCAAACCTTAACAACAGATGCATTAGATTATGCCTGGGGGGCCCACATGGCAGGAAGATGCATACAGGGCATATGTGCACCAAGACAAATGCACCTACATATCAACCAGAAAGAGATGCTAGCTGTTCAAAATGCCCTAACAGCCTTCAAGGATTTACTTCATCCAGGACAACTACTGATAAAGATGGACAACAACACAGTCATGTGGTATATAAACAAGCAAGGGGGCACACACTCATATACCCCCTTTGCAGATTAGCCATGGCACTGTGGGACACAGCTTTGACCTACCAAATACATCTTCAAGCCCAATTCCTGCCAGGAAAACAAAACACTCTGGCAGACGATTTAAGCAGAAACTTTATGGAACCTCATGAATGGAAACTAAATCCACAAGTCTTCAGCATGATAACAGAGAAATGGGGGAGCCCAGACATAGATCTATTTGCCTCTCCTCAAAATTATCAATAGTAAAAATTCTGCACAAGGACTTATCACAGACAAGCATGGAAAGTGGACACCCTATCCTTCAATTGGAAAAACCTATCAGTTTTCACCTTTCCTCCTCTGCCTCTTCTACCCAAGGTCCTCCTAAAAGTCAGACAAGAGAAGCCAAAGATGATATTAATTGCCCCGGACTGGCCCCACCAATACTGGGACCCAATCCTAAAGAACTTGTCTCAATACCCAGCATGGACGTTGCCTCAAAGACCACAGCTACTGTCCCAGCAAAGCAATCAGATCCTGCACAATCAACTACAGACTCTAAAACTGGCAGCATGGTTAATCATGTAATCATACAAACAACACCTCTCAGTAAAGCTGTGATGGATGTCATTTTGGAAGCCAGAAGGTCTAGTACTAGAAAATCTTATGCTGACAAGTGGAAGAGATTCTGTGCTGGGACTCGAGCACAAGGAACTGATACAGCAGAACCAAATATTCCTCAGATATTACAATGCTTAACTGAGATGCTTGACAAAGGCCTGTCTTTCTCATCAATCAAAATCCATCCCTCTGCCATTTCGGCTCATTACAACACAGAGCCACCAATCTTTTCTCATCCTTTACTAAAGCAGTATCTTAGAGGAGCCAAAAATTAAAGGCCCCCTAGAAGATCACCATTACCTGCATGGGACCTCAATTATGTGTTGGAAAAGCTCACCCTGCCTCCATTTGAACCAGCTGCTACCGCTGATGTAAAGTTCTTATCATGGAAGACAGCTCTGCTCCTAGGATTTACTTCAGCAAGAAGAGTTTCGGAGCTACAGGCCCTCATAGCTGTAGAGCCTTTTATCATATTTTACCCGGACAGGGTGTGTCTGAGGACAAATACTACTTTTATGCCTAAGGTGGTTTCCAGTGTGGCTCTTAACCAAACAATTCATCTGCTAATTTTTTATCCAAATCCGCAGAACAAAGGGGAGAGAATTCTGCATTCCTTGGACGTACACAAGACAGCTAAGATTCTACTTGAGCAGGACTAAAGCTCTAAGAAAAACTGAGCAATTACTAGTATCATATGCTGCAGGATCAGAAGGAAAGGCTATTTCAAAGCAGACAATTTCAAAGTGAATTAAAAAGGAGACCTGGAAGCTGTTTTTCCTCAAGGATCCGTTTCTGCTACTTACACCATGGTAAACCTGTGCCCAAGAGCATTATGTCTCATTCCACCAGAGCTGCAGCTACTTCAGCAACCTTTCTCAGAGGAGTACCAACCAAAGACATTCTAGAGGCTGCTACTTGGAGTTCTGTTCACACCTTTATAAAGCATTACCATTTGCCTCTCTACTCTAAATCCAGGGCAGGCTTTGCCACTGCAGTGCTGCAGGGCCTTATAGCCGCACCTAATGCTGTTTAGCTCCAGCCTCCCAACCATAGCTTTGGGATTCTACCCAAATGTAATGACTGCAACAGTGAAACACGAAGAACATAGTACAGTTGTGTACACTTGCCATAAATGTAGATGTTCGAGTGTATTCAATGTTGCAGTCCAGGTTACCCTCCCGCCATCCCCCTGTCATTCTGATGTTTATCTTTCCTTCACTATCTTCTACAACCTATGTGGTGTATTTGCTTGTAGATGAAGGTAAAGTTTATATTGATGCATGTATATGTATATATGTATATATGTACATATATATATATATATATATATATATATATATATATATTATTGCTACCTTTTTGGGGGCACCTTACATCGGGGGCAAGAAAAACTAAAGAAAATTGCATCGGCTGCATGTTTTATACCCCTGACGACCTGACGTCATGGAAGAGAAGACAGCAACCGACGCAGGACCCAAGACTTTGGAATTCAGGCCGACTGAGGGCAATCTGCCAGCCGATTGCCCAAATGTAATGACTGCAACAGTGAATACACTCGAACATCTACATTTATGGTAAGTGTACGCAACTGTACTATCTGAGTGTTGCCATTGAGATTCTTGTCATAGCTATAGAATGCTTTGTGGTTGTCTTTAGAATCAGTGGCAATTTTGTTTTCATAACTAGCTTTGGAGGATTTTATGAGGGATCTCAGCTTCTTACTGAGGTTGACCAGGGAGTTCCTCCAATCGTGGGATTTTACTCTTTTTTTTTTTTTTTTTTTTTTTTTTTTTTTTGCAACAGTTTCTTTCTTCTGTTGTAGAGTTTGTTTATGGCAGAAGACCACCAGATTGGCTTCCTTTTTTTGGAGGATAGCATCTTAGTTCTTTTAGGGATAGCACGATCCATGCATTCGTGTAAGTGCTTATAAAGTGCATTTGTGTAGGATTCAGCAGTCGTACCTCTATTTCCATCTGCATGGACTTTTGCAAAGTGCTTTAGGCTGGGCATGATCTTAAGGTCAAGTCCTGAGAGACCATGATCAGTTGAGGAATTCTTTCAATTCTGTCCTCAGTTTGAAGAGAATGAACCAAACCATTTCCGATATGAGTTTACATGTGTGTCCTAGTAATAGATCTGCATGGTTGTTGCCAGCTCCTGCAACATAGAAGGGTATATCCCTGAATATAACCTTGGCAGTCTGAGTTCAGTTAGTGGCTTAAGTTTATACATAGTGTGCAAGGAGGATGGCGGGCACCTCTTGGTGGGGGTAGGAGTGCAGCAGGCCACTCACTGTCACAATCAAGTATGCAGTTAGGGTTGGAGGCATTAGGTTGACCAAGTCACTTCCTGGTAGTAGCGTTCAGTGCAAGTATATGGAAGCATGCACATATATGGGGGAAGGTATTGTGGGCTTCCGCAGTGACAAGGAATATACAACTTTCCCTGGACTGAGGCTGGGTTAGGCTGTTAATAAACACAGCCAGTGTTGGTATGCTGAGAATGGCATGAAGTACTCTTATGGTTGCCTGACTGACAACTCCCTCTGTACATCTCTCACCCCCAATTCTGAGTGAACTCCTTATAGGTTAGTTCATGTAGCTGAAAGAGTAGGTTGTGCTCCACAGAGGGAAGAATTGGTAGTCAGTAACCACAGGTGTAAAAAAAAAAAAAAAAGTCACTGAAAAAAACTGTACAGTCGTCTTAAATCGTCTTTGGCATAACCACCCACTTTCCCCCTGTCTTGGCAGATGGTGTCTTTTGAAGGGGGCATATACTGTATTTTTGTGTTAGCATTGTTTCCTTGTTCTTAATGGTCCACTAAGAAAGTTTTTTTGTTTTGTTATCTTTTTTTTTTTTTTGTATGTTTTGTTTTTTTGCTAATCCAAGATGTGCAGTTAAATCCTAATGGTTTGAAAATGTCAAGCCATGGTCATGCAAGTCAGTTGATATGGCAGGCATATAAGAGGTCATTTGTTTAAATGTTAACCAAGAAACATGGATAGCATTTTAGTTCTGTATTGTATTCCCCAACTTTAGTATTCTGCCACGTACATAGCAGATGAGTCAGATGTTCAAAAAAACATTGGTCTTCCCACTCCCCCTTAGTGGTCCTGATCCTATTTTGTTTAACTCATCCTATTTTAGTTAATTTAGATTATTTTCCCATAGCAGCCTGCTTTGTAAATCTGGATTGGAATAAGTATCCATGTTTTAGCTGAGATATAGAAGCCTGATTGCTTGTAAGTGCTGCTGGAACAAGTCGGTCAGAAAATAAGTGTTCATCGTGCATACAGCTGCAGTCATAACAGATGGGTTTTCCTGCCGTTAGGCGGGTCCTCGGTCGGCAGAATTCCAAAGTCTAGGTCCGGCGTCGGTTGTCGACGCTTCTTCCCTGACGTCAGTGCGACAGGGGTATAAAAGAACCAGCCAACACCATTTTCTTCAGTCTTTCTTGCCGCGCGGTGCCCGAAGCAGAAGCAGTTCGCAAGTGCCGGTCGGCCATCTCCTGAGATTACAAATATCTGCAACCGAAGTCTTCTTGAAAGCTAAGTACCCCGTTGGGGAAACTTTTCTTGCCTCAGACCAATGTCAGACAAAGTTAATAATTGTATTTCATGTGGGAAGCAAATACCGCATAAGGATTTTCATTCCCTCTGCATTCCTTGCTTAGGCCCAGACCACGACGTCTCGGCCTGCCGTTTTTGTGCTACATTCAACAAACGCACCATTAAACGTCGGGCGGAGTTCGCCCAGCACTTTTTTGGCAAAAATTTTAACTACATAATGTCGTCGGATACTCCGACTCCAGTTTTGACTAAAAGACGCAAAGATAAGGACCCCGACACACGAGGTCCGCGGCCTCTACCGACACCACGCCAAAGCCGATTACAGGTGGTCTGGTTCTCAGCGAGGTGCCTACGCAGCCCCTGACTACCGACTACACTTCATTGGCAGTGTCTTCTGTACCCAAGGTCTCAGACTCTTCAGCCCACACCCCGACTACAGATACCGAAGCCACTCTTGGCGATGAAACCCAGAGTTTAGACAGGTCTGCCTCCTCTCAAGGTGTCTTCAGGCCTTCCTCTTCTGTTTCTATCAAGTCTTTCACTAAGTCTAAGACAGCCATGCATTCTAAAAAACAAACCCCACAGGACCCTTCTCAAGGCCCCATGCCTAAAAAGCAGATGCTCAAAATGGCTGAAGACTTAATTTCTCTTATCAGGGGTTCTCAACCCCCCCCCCCCGGAAAAAAGGCCCAGAGTGGAGGAAGAATCCCCCTCCTTGGACCAGGCTTCCATTATTTCAGAACATTCTGATGACCAGGAACATTCATACTCCCCTTTTGAAGATTCTGATGCAGAGGAGTCCATTCCCTCTGCCCCCCCCCCTGAGGATTACTCTTTTGGGGAAACCTTGCACACCTTGAGGGAACACTTCCACTGGGAAGGTCAAGAGTACTCAGACTCCAAGAAAAGGCTTAGGGATTTTCTCTTGCTCCCTCAGCACAGGCCTCTGGCTATACCCCCTGTCTTAGATATCCTTGATGATGTGTATTCGGAGTCCTGCCTTAACCCAGACTCTTTACCTCCAGCCCCAGTCAAGCCTGACAGGTATTACCGGGTTCCTGACTTACACCAATTCCTATACAAAAGCCATTCCTATACAAAAGCGACTGACCCAGAAACTATCTCACAGGGTCTCAAGGGAATTAAGGCCTCCACTGCTAAAAATCCTTTACCTTCAGAGAGGGATTCCAGAGCTTTAGAAAGGTGGGGGAAAAAGGTATACACCTCGGCCACCTTATCCATGAGGGCGTTAAACTGCCAGTTCCATATGTTAAACTACCAACAGTTTCTGTTATCACAGTTGAGAAGCAAAATGTCACAACCTGAACAACCAGATTTAAAGGAGTTGCAGGATTTGATACATAGTGCAGAACAAGTAGGTAAACATACCTTGCAATGTGGTTTTGATGCTTTAGGGGCCTCATGTAGAGCTGCTACAGGATCGTCATATGTAGACATGCTTGGCTCAAACAGCAAACCTTACCAGATCATGTCAAAGCAAAATTACTGGATGCACCTCTGCAAAAAGATGTATTGTTTGGTGTTAAAGCTGAGGAGGTATTAAAGAAAATGGAGGAAAAGGCAAAATCAATGCAAACAGTGAAAGATTTCCTACAGGTACAACCTCCATGTTTCAGTAGAAATTAGCCTTCACAAAATTGGTCCTTTCCAGCCACGGACAGACCCCAAAGAGGTAGATACAGGCGCCTGAGGGGTAGAGGGTAATCTCAAGGAAAGTTTAGAGGCAGACAATGGCAAGCACCTACCCAAAGAGGTAGGGAGGACAGTTCACAGCCATTCAGAAAGCAGAACCAATGACTTTCCCCTTTGCATGCCAAGCAAGGCTCAAATGGCAGCACCTTTAGGTGGAAAACTGGCATTATTTTCGAAAAATTGGCATATTGTCACAAAAGACAAATGGATCCTGGACATTATAGACAGAGGCTACAGTTTCCACTTTCACACCCTTCCAAAAATGAGGGCCATGCCAAACCTGCCACACAATCAAAGGGCAGAGGCACAAAAACAAATTTCAGATCTCATGGACATGAAAGCTATTCAAGAGGTACCTGCACAAGAACAGGGTCAAGGTTTTTATTCCAGACTATTCCTGGTACCAAGGAAGGGCAAAGATTGGAGACCTATTTTGGACCTATCCATCCTAAACACATTTTTACTCATGCCAAAATTCAAGATGCTCACATTACAGCAGCTTCTTCCCATGCTGGGCAAGGAGTCTTGGCTGGTAACACTGGACCTCAAGGAGGCATACCTGCATGTCCCAGTCAGATAAGATTGCAGAAGATACCTCAGATTTCTTGCAGGTTCAACACATTATCAATTCTCTGCATTGCCCTTTGGCTTATCTACTGCGCCCAGAGTGTTCACGAAATGCCTGGCATCAGTAATTGCCTACTGCAGACTGCAAGGGATACAAATATACCCATATTTGGATGACTGCCTGATCCAAGCGGACAGCAAGCACATACTTCTGAAAAATCTGGCTTTTGTAATAAGGTTGTTGAATTCCCTGGGATACACAGTCAACAAAAAAGAAATCAAGGCTAATTCCCTCTCAAACAATAATTTTCCTAGGTGCCAACTTGGATACAAACACCCAGATGGCCTACCTCATGCCAGAGAAACAAGGGCATCTAACTCAATACTTCAGAAAACTGGCAACTTTCACCAGGCTGACTGCAAGGAAAATCTTGCAGGCTCTGGGATTCATGGCATCTTGCATCCTACTAATCCCATGTGCAAAGCTGCATATGAGGAAACTTCAATGGTACCTGAAAAACCTATGGTCTCAGCACAGCCACAGCTTGGAAACAATAATACCACTAATTCCATGTCTTCAAAAGAAATTTCTGTGGTGGGCTCAAGCATGCCAAACAAACACAGGTCTCCCATTCTGCAAGCCTCAAGCAAGTCAAATCATCACAACAGATGCCTCAGATTACGCCTGGGGGGGGGGGCGCACATGACAGATCGGTGCATTCAGGGCAGATGGTCCCAAAAGGAAAAGCACCTACACATCAATCAAAAGGAAATGCTAGCAGTAATAAATGCTATTATAGCTATCAGAAACCTGCTGCATCCAGGCCAGCTATTGATAAGGACAGACAACACCACAGTAATGTGGTACATAAACAAACAGGGAGGAACCCACTCATACCCCCTATGCAGGCTAGCCATGACTCTTTGGAACAGGGCTCTGGAATTGCAAATCGAGCTTCAAGCACAGTTCCTGCCAGGCAAGGAAAACACACTGGCAGACAACCTAAGCAGAAATATGACAGATCCACACGAATGGAAGTTGCATCCTCAAGTTTTTTCAAAGATAATTCAAGCATGGGGAGAGCCAGACATATATCTCTTTGCCTCCCACAAAAATCACCAATTGACAAAATTCTGCTCAATGACCTTTCATCCACAGGCCTGGAAAGTGGACACACTCTCTTTCAGTTGGACAACAATGACAGTATATGCCTTTCCACCTCTTCCTCTGCTGCCCAAAGTTCTATTAAAAACCAGAGCAGACAGACCAAAGATGATTCTCATCGCTCCAGACTGGCCAAGGCAACACTGGTACCCACTTCTGAGGAGTCTAACACATTCCCCACCATGGATCCTGCCTCTAATGCCTCTTCTACTGACTCAGCACAACTTCAAAACCCTTCACAGTCAGCTGAAAACACTTAATCTAGCCGCATGGAAGATTCCTTAAAATCACAACAGACTACTCTCCAAGGAGGTACAGGATGTTATTTTGGAGGCCAGAAGACCTTCTACTAGAAAAGCTTACTCCGCCAAATGGAAACGGTTTTGTGCTTGGAATGAGAAAAAGGGCCAGAACCCTGGAATACTGAATTTACCTCAAATATTACAGTACCTAGCTGAGATGATAAGCAGTGGACTGGACTTTCATTCTCTTCCATCAAAATCCATGCCTCAGCCATTTCTGCAGAATACAACACTGATCCTCCTTTATTCTCTCACCCACTCTTAAGGCAGTTCCTCAGAGGGGCTAAGAATATAAAACCCCCAAGGAAACAACCAGTACCAGCTTGGGATCTCAATTTCATTCTAGAGAAACTGACTTTGCCTCCTTTTGAGCCAGCTGCCTCAACAGAACTGCAATATTTGTCATGGAAAACAGCCTTCCTGCTGGCTATCACCTCAGCTTGCAGGGTTTCGGAACTACAAGCCCTCATGGCTGTGCAGCCTTTCATCATTTTCCATCAGGTAGTATCCAGGGTAGCCTTGAATCAGGCTATCCACTTGCCTACCTTTTACCCCAATCCTCAAAACAAAGGGGAGAGACTACTACATTCCTTGGACATTCACAGATAACTACGTTATTATTTGGACAGAACAAAGCCTTTCAGAAAATCAGAACAACTCTTTGTGTCCTATGCTACAGGGGTTCAAGGGAAGCCTATTTCCAAACAGACAATCTCAAAATGGATAGCCCACTGCATACGCTTTTGTTACTCTCTTCATGGTAAAACTATACCTGCAGGCATCAGGTCTCACTCCACAAGGGCCACAGCTACCTCTGCAGCTTTCCTCAGGGGGGTTCCTACCAAAGATATTTTGGAAGCTGCCACTTGGAGTTCCGTGCATAGTTTCTCCAAGCACTATCACCTGCCTTTATACTCCAAATCTAGAGCAGGTTTTGCCACTGCAGTTTTGCAGGGCATCCTGGCTCCTCCTAGTTCCACCTAGTGCCTACCACCCCTTTTTTAGCTTTGGTATTCTACCCATCTGTTATGACTGCAGCTGTATGTACGATGAACATAGTACAGTTCTGTACCTACCATAAATGTAGATGTTCGAGTGTTAATACAGCTGCAGTCCAGGTTTCCCTCCCTCCTTCCTCTCTGGAACAGGCCTAATGGCTAACACTTCCTCATACAACCTGATTGGGGTATTCTTTTATGGTGTATTTGCTTGCAACTAATCTTTTTTGATTATACTGTATTGCATTATTACATAA
Organism: Protopterus annectens; assembly: GCF_019279795.1. Taxonomy (NCBI): domain Eukaryota; kingdom Metazoa; phylum Chordata; order Ceratodontiformes; family Protopteridae; genus Protopterus; species Protopterus annectens. Next base: position 1,171,628,546 of record NC_056743.1, on the reverse strand, counting down.
ATATATGTATTGCCTTCCTTCTGGGGGCACCTGACATCTGGGGCAAGAAAAACTGAAGAAAATGGCGTCAGCTGGTTCTTTTATACCCCTGTCGCACTGACGTCAGGGAAGAAGCAACGACAACTGAGGCCGGACCTAGACTTTGGAATTCGGCCGACCGAGGACCCGCCTGACGGCAGGAAAACCCATCTCTTATGACTGCAGCTGTATTAGCACTCGAACATCTACATTTATGGTAGGTACAAAACTGTACTTTGTCTGACAGTTCACAAGAAGCACACACACTTCTCCATACAGTCGTTTTCAAAAGTAGAACATAAATAGTACAAAAAAGCCCTGCTAGAACTCAGATCCCCTTTTCTGAAGTGCCCTTGCAAAAGAACTGAAGGTAAGCTGTCACAAAGTGTATGCAAGCATTGAAGTTAAAATACTTTTCTTGCCCAGTAAAATAATTCACGATCATTAAAACTTGCACATACAAAAGTTCTCAAAAGCAGTACACTTTTTCCGTAAAATTAGCCTCCAAATACTTAAAAAGCCTTGTTCTAAAAATAGCTTTTCCTGACAGAAAACTTATGATATTTTCCTTACAAGAATCCAGGTATTTTTACAATACTACTTACAGCCAGCCAATAATATTTTCTTAAAAGAGCAATATTTTATTAGTAGAAGGGTTTGCTTATGGTGACTTTTATGCCAGAAATGAAGCTAAAAGCTGGCTACTGCTCTGATGATGCCTTAAAGTTGCTTTCTCTTGAAGTGACAAAAAAATGCTAAAATTGTCTACACTGATAAATTTCCTCCAAGGAGCAAGCCAATCAGCATGTGGGATTGCATTCAGGGCATTTATTTGTTCTGTGTAGGTGAGCACCAGTTTTAGTTCAAACTGCTGTTTTTCCTTTTCACTTAGTGTTGATTATCAAGGAATTGGCTGGGAGGATGAAGGTATGTAGGAGAAGCAACTCCATGCATTTTCAAGCCTGGTCTACTGGCCCTTGGTGTCCTGTTAACTGATATCCTGATGGCACCCCTGGAGTTGAATACTCCCACTGGTGTTTTCCCTAGGGATGAACATAAAGTAATATGTTCTGTCTGATCTTATCTCAGAGGATTGCTTTCATTAACATGGAGCTGGCCAGTCTCCAGTTGTAATTATTCAGCCTGCAGAGAAACCTAAGGATATTGTGAACTTCAAAGAGTAGCTGAGGATGCAGTGATTGGTGCAAGCCTGATCTTTCCAGCTCCTTCAGGCTCATTGTTCACCATAATAGACACAATGTCATTCACATGCTTGTACATGGAATTTAGAGTAGATTTTATGGTTCCCTTGGCTGCACTCACCACATGGACACTAATCTTCTCTTGTTTAATACTCTTCTTACTGGGTCCCTTGGGGTGGACTGTTCTCATTCATCTTCTGGTGAGCATCTCATTCTTGCAGCTAAAACTATCACATATTCTGAGGAATGCTTCACTGGCAGGCTGGGTAGCTCATCTTGGTTGAAGGCTGGTGGTTACCCCCTGAAGGGGGAAGCAGTTCTGCTGGTGCTAAAGACCTTGAGGAAAAACAGCTTCCAGGTCTCCTTTTTAATTCACTCTGAAGTCCAGCTTGTCATATTAATTCAACAAGCAAAGAGTTAGGCATAACATGGTTTGTTTAGAGAGGTGATGCCCGTCTGGTACTGACCCATAGAAAGTTGATCACTGCCACAGTTTAGACTCTAACGACAAACAGGATAATATACTCAGTCATTCCTGAAGTCCTCAGACAGAGGGGGTTCTGTCTGTTCTGAAACTGCTGAAAATGAGGAACCCAGAAAATTAACTTAATTTGAGTTGGGCAGATGTGGTTCTTTACCTTTATTGCTCACTTCAGCAGGTATTGGGAGGAATTCTTTGCAGATATGTTTATCATGTCATGACATGAGAGATTCCTGCCCCTCTGACATCACTTCCAACTTATTCTAATCTCATTATAAAATTCAAAGAAGTAAGAAAAAACACATTCTGTCCTTCTTGGGTAGCTAAGAAAGATGTATGTAGCTGTCAGATCCTTGGGAAAGAGAGCTGTTCCAGTTATAGCCAGGAAGCTCTCATGCTTCTGATGAGAACTGGTTATAGCAGATAGATTGACTGTTGTTGATCCATATGGCCTTCCTGCTGGTTTTGTCATGAGTGAATGTAGATGCATGGAGGCCTCCACTAGATGGATATAGTGTTCATATTGACAAAGGTTTTCCACTTAGTGTGGAACAGTACATGATAGAACAACGCTTGATTACTTTGCAAGGGATATTAATCTGTTAGGCAGTTTTCTGATTAGAGTTGCAATTATCCCATAGTCTGCATGTGTTATCTATCTACTGCCTGACATGACTTTGTGCTTTCTGGAGCGCAAGGTTTTTGACTCTGTACTAGGTGGTCACTCTGTACCTTAAGGAGGGTCCGTGACTGATGGGGTTTCTCATTCCTGTTTTGAACCTATTATTTCAGTGCTGTTGGAAGTTCATTCCTTGGAAAATCCTTCAGCTGTTAGTAATCACCTTTCCTCACAGGATCTCAGGACTACTGGCCCTTACGTATGGAGAACCTTACCTAGTCCTTTACGAGGATCGTGTCCCTAAAGACCAACATCAGTTTACTCCTGCAGTTTTTTGCTAAATTGTTCTTAAATCAGTCCATTCATTTCCCTGTTTTCTTCTTCCATGGTCTGGAAATTGGGACAGAGATAGCATTTCACAGATCAGATGTGCACTGTCAGCATCTGAAGTAAGTGTGCAGCTGTAGGAAGATGGAACATGTATTAATCTCCTTTACTCAGGGGAGAGAAGGGCTTTCAACCACTAAGCAAAACCTTTCTGTGTGCACTGCCAACATCATTAACTTTTACTGTTTTGTAGCTCCCTGCCTTTTGGAAAATACTGTGATCAAAGGTGGCTTCACTAGGTAAGTAGCTGCTTGCTATACTTTCATCAGGACTCTCGCTGTTGCATGCATTTGTGCTGTAACAACTTAGTTATCACTTTACACCCTTACCCAGGACATATTACCTGAACTGTGTTTTGATGGGACCTTGTTATTTCGGTGGTTCATCCTTCTGAATATTTTGTGACCTTCTACCTTCTTGGATGTACTGCTTAGTGAATCAACCAAATCCGACAGCGTGAAGGAAGGCTTTCATTGTTAAACAGGCTATTACCTTATCACTTCATTTGAAAGGAGATCCATATCAGTGGACCTTAAATGTCCTACTGCTGTTTCTGTGTACGTCAGTGGTCCTTTCATTCCAATGGATTTTGTTGGCATTTCCTTTAACATCAGTAAATATGAATTTGTATATTACATTTCAGCAGTATAGGTGTCACTTCATTGTTTTTCCCCTGGTTTGCAGGAAATGTACTGTTGTATTGGTTGGTGATAAATTAGCAGGCCCAGGAGTTGGGCACATTCTACTAGTGCAGCATATGACATTACATGTACCAGCATAGAGGATGCACCTCTAAACAAGATGGCTTCTGGGGGGGGGGGGGGAAGGCCCAAAGCCCATCTAGGACAGAAGAGAGGAAAAATCCTGATATAGAGCCAACAGGGGGTTGGGGGGTCCCCTCCTAGATCAGCTGGTATGTTAAGAACATGTCTGTTATTTCCTTAACTCTTGTACTTGAGGAGCTTGCATGCTTTTATGATGTCTGCAGTTCTGTTCTACTGGTGCTGCTCACACAATTTAGATCTTGATCCCATTATCCTTTGTATGAGAAGTGTTACATTTGATGCTTAAAACACAGCTTTTTAAGTGTTTCTGCAATTAGAACATTAGCCAGGACATGTATTGGTTCTGTCTTTATTGCCTAGTAAAAAAAGCACAATGTAAAGCATTGCCACAAGTGCTAGAGAATTCAGCCTGAGCAGCCACAGAAAATGTGATGGGAAGACTAAAGCCTGCATCATAAGATGGTGGTTGTGGAGGGTACATAATACTGGGATGACTGAGTTCACTGGCAAAGCAAGTATGCATTCTTTACAAATAGTGAGGTTTTTCTCTGATACCGAAAAATTTATTTTGTACCTACCATTACCTTTAAGTAAAGAGTGTGAGATGTGTATTCTCAGCTTCCACAATAGGGACATCCTAACATGTGAGCACACATTTTGCCACATTCAGCTGTCCAGAGTATGACCATGCCTGTCAGGTTGAGTATTCCCTTGGACCTCTGAGCAAAAGCAGAGTAGTTGAACTCAATCTGGCGTAACTTCTGTGGTCCCCTTGAGACTTTATTGGCATCCATTGAGGGTCAAGAATACACCCTTTGTTTTTTACTGCACCAGTTGGACCTTCTGGGATGGCATCAGTATTGGACAATCAAGTACTACTCAATATCTCTTGCGACCTGTTCTGTTAGATGTAGGAATGCAACATTTAGAAGCAAGAGTCAATGCAGATGACATGCCACGTGTCCTTTCATAGTTCATGTGCTCAGGTTGCCCTTCTGCAGCCCACACACTGCTCGTACTACAGGTGGACATATTTCCTTTCTATTCTGCATTCCTAAGGAGGGATTTGGTGGATGCCGAGGCTCCAGTGGGCCTTGTATCCAAGTCTTTCAAATGTGAAACCTCTCTCCCTACAGTTCCCCTTCCGGTAATTCCTACATTTATGAAGTTTGCAACTCTGCTTCATGAAGACTACTAGAAACCGGCCATTTGTTGTTTGCCATGTCACCAGAAAGTTTACATTCCATAGGCCAGCCCACTGGAACAGTGATGGAATTATTCTTTAGTGTTGATGATCCATGATCACTTACTGGCTAAGCTACCAGTGGGCCAGCTGGGAGGGGAGGGGGATACATGAAAAGTGGACAGCCTACTCACATTCCTTGAAGGGCATGTTTTTTTTTTTGTTTGTTTTTTTTTTTTGGGGGGGGGGCATCTTGAAGAGTGGCTTAGCGTTGGCTCCTGACATATGGCTGTAAGAACAGCTTAAGTAGGAGGGCTGTTGGGGTGACATAGGAGTGACCTGTTATACTTACACCCTTTGTGGTCACTTTGAGTGAAGCATGCATGCTTCTCCAAAGTTAATGTTAGGGCACAATAAAGTAAAAATAATGCTCATTTCACTGGAAAAAGATGATTAACAATGGCACATGATCTCCTAATGTAATGTGTCCTGAAAGATGCCATTTTTTCCAACCTGGAAACATTTGGAGTCCTATTCCTCTGCTGTCCAGAAGGCAGATTTTATGTTTAAACTCCAGGTACATTGGAATGATGTGATCATTTATCCCTGGGTTGACTGCTAAAAGATTTCTTCAATCCATCACAGGTTTTAGACACCGTAAAGCAATTCCATTGTACCACTTTGATTGAGAGTCCCAAGGTTTGGATAAGATGGGTAAGAGAGCTTTTCTTCTGTGATCCTTTAGAACTGTGAAGTGTTGTCTTTCACATGCCCCGTTTCCACCAGTGAAAAGCTGGTAAACTTTCCTGAGCCTAGTATCAAGGAGTCTGTGGAGAACACCTTTCCTTGGCTTCTGCTTTGGGCTTCTATGTGGGCCACTGCAAGTTTGACTGTGCTAATGGGGTCTCGAGTCACATTGCCACATAGTAAAGACACCCATTTTTGGCTGCTCTTTATCGCCCAGAAGTTTTACACCTTAATGTTCTAATCCTAAATGGTTAGAGTAATGATTTCCATTACCTTGTCAACTATATTTAAAAATTGGAACTCCGTCTCTAAGGATTGGAAAAATATTTCTTGTGTATTTTTAGTAATCCAGCGAAATGGTCTAGCAAGCATGTGGGTATGAAGTTATGGTCTGAGCTTTCTTCAGTTTTCATATTTTTTATGCAGTAATATATAGGAATAGCACATATGAAATTATGAGGGGGATCTGTTTATGAAGTGATGAGTCATAAACAATTATTGTAAACTGACATTATGCTGTTTGAAATTAGAAATGGTTAGGAAGATATATATAGATATATTAGGATTAACATGGAACAAATAAGTTGTGTTGTATGGAATTTTCCATCTGTCCTGTCTTATTCTTTGGAGTTAAAATGCTGTATTGTAATACATGGGTTTCTTATAGTGGTTAGTTTTACAAAAGTAATGTAAATATATATAACTGATGTGTGAACTTAATGTAGTAACAAATATGTTAAACAATCAAGTTTTATTACAAGAAAAAAGTTGGACTCTGCTGATGCTGGGGTAGTAGGCTCAGGAATGCGCCTGTGCCTGGTGGATGAGCTGTAGTCAGTCTTGGTTTGGATGTTGTCTTTGGAGGGAGTGTTCTGTTAATGCAGACTTCCCAGATCTGAACAAAGATGTCCAAAATTTAAATCTGAACTCGATTACTGTAGAGTGTGTTTCCGATTACCCCATTTGTCCCCCGCCTTCTATTATGCCAGTCCTTTTTTTGCAAGAAGCAGCCTCCACCACTAGCATGAAGAGGGCTCACCCTCACATTAGGCAGTGTTGCCTTCCCTGAAATAGTTTGCATGGAATACAGACCACTTGTTTCAGTGTTTAGTTCCATATAGGAAGGAACTTGCTAGTTAATAAACAGGCCCTTTCCAAATGGACTGTTAAGTGCATTGTGTCATGTTACCTGGCGGCAACAGCTTTTTGAAAAGTAGTGTGAAAACAACTTCAACAGAGGCATGACTGCTTCCATTGTGTGTCTCAATCGTTTTGTGCCATGGTGACTTTGTTGATTAAAACAGTTAATCGGGCATTATAACTTCGCCTTTAATTCCAAGGAGCCACACTGTTTTGGCATTTTGACGCTGTGGAACTTGGCCTTTCTTTGACTCCAGCTTTTCATGGAGATTTAGATTTTCTTGCTTGGATTCTTTCCAACATGTATGCAGTACAGAAGCTGTCTAGTTGGATGCAGCAGTTACCCACCAAAACTGGTTAAGCTGCAAGGCAATGGGAATTTATAATCCTTTTTGCTCTCTATTCTTTGTCTGGAACTCCTCTCCATCATATACAGATGAAGTTTCCTGTTAGGCAAGTATAAAATTTTAAACCCTTGTGTATTGTTTCCCTATCTCAAGTTGTGCTTCCTCGGTGCATAGGAGTCTTTCAGGAGTGAAGTGACTTGGATGTTCTAGATGTTCTTCATATCTCACAGTTGCAGTCATTACATTTGGGTTATCTGCCTGCATGTAGCCTTCAGCCGGCCTGAATATCAAAGTCTTCTTCCATGACATCAGGTCGTCAGGGGAATAAAACATGCAGCGGATGCCATTACATCGGTCTTTCTTGACGCACTGTGCCTGAAGCAGAAGCAGACCGCAAGTGCCAGTCTGACTCCTGAAATTTTCGTTTTCGAGTTTCAGAACCGAAGTCTTCAAAAAAGCTAAGTACCCCATTTGGGATCCTTTACTTGCTCTAAACTGATGTCAGTAAATGTTAACAATTGTATTACCTGTGGAAAGCAAATACCTCATAAAGATTTGCATTTTTACTGCCTTCCTTACCTAGGCCCAGACCACGACGTCCCTCGTTGTCGGTTTTGTGCTTTATTCAACCCTCGAACTATTCGTCATCTGTTTATTTTTGCAGCAAATTATTTCAGTGCTCTGTTTAACTACCCAGAAATGGCTTTGGTAAGCCATCCAACTACCGACATTCCAGAAAACCATAAAGATAAAGACAGAGAGAGGCCGCATAGGTCCAAAGCTGCCAACGACGCTTCCGTTAAGCTAGTTGCCAGTTCGCAGGTACTCAGTGAGGCGCTTTTGCGGCCCCTGATACCTGCTACTTCAGATTTGCAGGCCTCTACTGAGACCCATTCAGCGTCCGATATGCCACAAGATGCTTCTTCGACTATGGAACCTGCGGATGTCTCTACCTTGGATGGGTCCGGAGCCGCTGTGCAGGCACCGGCTTCTGAGGGTGTATTCAGGCCTCCTGACTTGCATTTCAAACAGACGCCATCATCTTCTTCAAGGCCTAAAACTCGGCCAACGCCTAGAAAACCGACGTCAAAACCGCATGGGCAGGCCCATATACCTCAGAAACAAATTATTAGAATGGCTGAAGACCTTAATCCTTTAATTAGGAGAAGCCAGCCTTCTCCCTCTAAGAGACCTAGAACTGATTTTCCTTCTGATCAGGATTTTGAAATTTCTGTTTTTTCTGATCATCTAAATTTGCCCTTATCTACCTATGAGGTGCTGATGCAGAAGATTCCATTCCCTCTGCCCCCCCCCCCCAGAAGATTTTTCTTTTGGTGAAACCTTGCACACTCTTAGGGAGCATTTCCGCTGGGAAAGCCAGGATTACTCTGACTCCAGAAAGAGGCTTAGGGAATTCTTGCTCCTCCCCATCACAGGCCTTTAGCTATCCCTCCTGGCCTGGACATTGTAGATGATGCTTTCTCGGAATATAGTCTGGCCCCAGACACTTTACCTCCAGCTCCCAGGAAACCTGATAGGTATTGCAGAGTACCTGACTCTCAAGTTCCTCTTCAAGAATCCTGCTGCGGACCCTGAGACCATTTCCCAAGGACCTAAACGCATTAAGGCTACTACAGCCAAAAACCCTACCCCCTCTGATAGGAATTCCAGGGCCTTGGACAGATGGGGTAAGAAGGTATACACTTCTGCTACTATGGCCATTAGGGCCTTAAACTGCCAGTTTCATATGTTAAAGTATCAGCAACATATTATGGGACTACTTAAACAGAAAATGATGTTGATTCCGGACTGTACTGAACATAAAGAGTTACAGGATTTAATGCATTCTGCTGAACAAGTTGGTAAACATACTTTGCAATGTGGTTTCGACTCTCTAGAAGCATCTTGCAGAGCTGCTGTCACTAGGTCTGTTCTTAGAAGGCATGCTTGGCTTAAGGAGCAGAATTTACCAGATCATGTAAAAGCTAAATTACTGGATGCTCCCTTAAACCAAGACCACCTGTTTGGAAACAAAGCAGAAGAAGGAAAAATCTAAATCTATGCAAACTGTAAAAGATTTCCTGCAAGTACAGCCTCCCAGATTTAGTAGGCATTGGCCTTCTAAGAATTGGTCCTTTCCTGTCTCTTCCAGGCCTTCTCAGTCCAAACCCAGGAGCAGCAGACCACCTAGGCTACAGTGTCAAGGTACTCACCGGCCTAAGCAGTGGGGGGGCTCCCACTTCCAAAGCTGGAAGTAGTAAGACACCCCCGTATGGAAAAATGTCACAATGACTTACTTAAACTTTCCAAGCCCTGCTCAACTACCTGTTCCCTTAGGAGGAAAGATTGCCTTGCATGTAAAAAACTGGAAACTCATTACCCAGGACAAATGGGTTTTAAATATTGTTTCCCAAGGATACAGATTCCACTTCCACACCTTACCAACCCCAAACAGTTGGCCAGATCTACCCCCAAACCAGTGGGCAGAGGCTCACCAGCAGGTTCTCTCTCTTCTAACTATCAGGGCTATTCAGCCTGGCCCAGCAGAACAAAGGGGACAAGGTTTTTATTCAAGACTTTTCCTGGTATCCAGAAAAGACAGCTCCTGGCATCCTATTCTGGACCTCTCTACTCTAAATGCCTTTGTGGTAATCCCAAAATTCAAAATACTAACACTTCAGCAGCTGCTTCCTGTGCTAGGCAAAGATGCATGGTTGGCAATCTTAGAATTAAAGGAAGCTTACCTGCACATTCCAATAATGGAATCTTGCAAGAAATATCAGTTTTCTACACTTTCCTTTGGCTTATCTACTGCGCTCAGGGTATTCACAGTGTCTAGCTCCAGTAATTGCATTTTGTAGGCATAGAAATATTCAAATATACCCATACCTGGGCGATAGTCTAATTCAGGCAGAAAGCCAGGGCATGCTACTAAAACGTGGCATTTGTAAAGAAACTTCTAACATCTCTGGGGTACACCATAGATGAAAAGAAATCTCATCTAATACCCTGCCAACAAATTGTATTCCTGGGAGCAAGCTTGAACACAACTTCCCAGATGGTTTACTTCACGCCAGAGAAACAAGTTTATTTGACAGCCTACTTCAAACTACTGGCCACAAAGTCCCAGCTATCTGCATGGAAAATCCTGCAAGCCCTGGGGTTCATAGCCTCTTGCATTCTACTAATTCCATATGCAAGACTGCATATGCGGAAACTACAATGGTATCTAAAAAGCTTATGGTGTCAACATTCACAGGACCTGGAATCAATGATTCCTATCATTCCTGGTATAAAGACAGAGTTCCTTTGGTGGGCAGAGGCCTGCCACCACAACAAGGGGCTCCCATTCACTCTACCCCCTGCCGTCCAAACCCTAACAGATGCATCAGACTGTATGGGGGGCTCACTTGGCAGGGCAGTGCATTCAGAGCAAATGGAACCCAAGTCAGATGCACCTGCATATCAATCAAAAAGAAATGTTAGCTTTACAGAATTCCCTGATAGCCTTCAAGGGCCACATTCTTCCAGGACAATTATTGGTAAAAACAGACAACACCACGGTTATGTGGTACATAAGCAAGCAGGGGGGAACCCATTCGTACCCTCGCTACAGACTAGCCATGGCTGTGTGGAACACAACCTTAAGCTACCAAGTGCACCTACAAGCTCAATTCCTGCCAGGCAAGCTAAATTCACTGGCAGGCGACCTAAGCAGAAATCTCATGGACCCACACGAGTGGAAACTGGAACCAAAGATATTCAACCTTTTGGCAAAGAAATGGGGGAATCCAGAGATAGACCTGTTTGCCTCCCCTCAGAACTACAAATTGGACAAATACTGCACAAGGACTGCCCACAACCAAGCTTGGAAAGTGGATGCCATGTCCTTCACCTGGGAAAACCTCTAAGTTTATGCCTTTCCCCCTCTGCCTCTCCTCTTGAAAGTTTTACTAAAGATCAAACAGGACAAACCAAAGACAATACTGATTGCACCAGACTGGCCACGCCAGCACTGGTACCCCCTTCTGCGCAGTATGTCACTGCTGGAACTATGGCACCTGCCTCAGACCCCATCCCTGCTTTCCCAGCAGGAGGGCCAGATTCTGCACCCTCAGCTCCAAACCCTGAACCTTGCAGCCTGGCTAATTACTTGAGCTCTCCAGTAGCATCCCTCAGTAAGCAGGCGGTAGATGTCATTCTGGAGGCAAGGAGGCCTAGTACTAGAAAATCCTATGCTGAAAAGTGGAAAAGATACTGTTCCTGGAGCCAGACTCAGGAGATGGGCACAGCGGTGCCCAGCTTACCGCATATTCTTCAGTACTTAACAGAGATGCTCCACAAGGGACTTTCCTTCCCGTCAGAATTCATGCCTCTGCCATTTCAGCGCACTATAATACTGAGCCACCCCTGTTCTCTCACCCCCTGCTAAAGCAATTCCTTAGAGGGGGCCAAAAATTTAAGACCACCCAGGAGAGCCCCTACTCCTCTCTGGGACCTCAGCTTTGTATTGGAAAAGCTCACTCTACCTCCTTTTGAGCCAGCTGCAACTGCAGAGTTGAAATTCCTTTCTTGGAAAACAGCCTTCCTTCTAGCCATAACTTCAGCAAGAAGAGTGCATGAATTACAGGCCCTCATGGCAGTGGAGCCCTTCATCATCTTCCATGCAGACAGGGTATCCCTCAGGACCAATCCTTCCTTTATTCCCAAGGTGGTGTCTAGTGTGGCCTTCAATCAATTCATTTGCCTACTTTTTTCCCAAATCCACAAAACAAAGGGGAACGAATACTGCACTCTTTGGACTTGCACAGACAACTTAGATTTTATTTGGGCAGGACTAAGCCTCTCAGAAAATCTGAACAACTGCTAGTTGGCTTTGCTGTAGGGGCAGAAGGGAAGGCCATTTCAAAGCAAACCATTTCTAAGTGGATAGCCCATTGTATTAATTTCTGCTATAAGCACCATGGGTAACCTACCCCACAGAAAAGATCATATTCCACCAGGGCTGCATCTTACCTCTACAGCCTTTCTCAGAGGTGTCCCTACCAGGGCCATCCTAGAAGCTGCTACCTGGAGCTCTGTACATACCTTCACCAAGCATTACCACATGCCTATTTTTTATAAATCCAGAGCTGTATTTGCCATTGCAGTCTTGCAGGGCTTAATAGCTGGTCCTAATGCACTCTAACTTCCTCCTCCCTTCCTTAGCATTGGGAATCAACCCAAATGTAATGACTGCAACATTGAAACACAAAGAACATAGTACAGTTGTGTACACTTACCATAAATGTAGATGTTCGAGTGTATTCACTGTTGCAGTCCTGGTTACCCTCCCTCCAGCCCCCTGACTTCTCTTGGCTGTACTTTTATTCTTGTTTAGTGCATTTCTGCTTTCTGGTGCATTTGCTTTTTGTTGGAGGTGTAACCTAACATATAATTTCTTCCCATTGTGGGGGCACCTGACATCTGGGGCAAGAAAAACTGACGTGATGGTGTCGGCTGCATGTTTTATACCCCTGACGTCATGGAAGAAGAGACAGCATCCGACGCAGGGATCCAAGACTTCGATATTCAGGCCGGCTGAGGGCTACCTACAGGCAGATAACCCAAATGTAATGACTGCAACAGTGAATACAATCGAAAATCTACATTTATGGTAAGTGTACACAACTGTACTTCCTCTGTGTTCTGTCACTTGCACTAACCAGAAATGCATAAAACCATTGGTGAACATTTCAGATTGTGCTAGCCTGGAGTAGTAGAAGAGAGAATCACACCATTTACCCAGTCTAGATGTCCTTGCTTGTCAGCTGTTGAATGCTGCTCACCATACCTCTCAACCTGGAAGCATCAACAATTTGGACAATGGCCCATGAAAAACGGGTACATATCTTTACACTGATTAACATAAAATTTGCACATGTAATTATGTAACCCCCCCCCATACCCCGATGAAATTGTGGGATACCAACTTTCAAACACAAACTGAAAAACAGACAATCAAAATTGGTCCCAGACCCTGTAGTAAATGGTAACATTTTTTTTGAAATGTGTAGCATTGATGTTCACTGGGAAGGGAGAAGATGAACCTTAGGATTTTGTTTTTGGTGACATGCAGTATGTAGGTTTTGTGGTAAAAGTAGGGCATTTAATGGTAGACAATATTCTAATCATAGCAGAAGAAAATTATAGTTTGCTAGTATCTTCAAAAGTCATTCTCCATGGCCTACTGGTCAGTGGCATAGCTAGAGTTTGTGCCACCCAGGGTCTTTGAGTTTGCCTCCCTTCCCCCCCCTCACAAAATCATGGTCGAATGGGGCCCCCCTACACAGCCCTCCCCCAGCAGCCATTCCAGTGTTGCATTACTTGGCTGTTTCACCCCATTTACCATAAACACTGTAATGTGCATACTGCTTTACTTCTACTGTAATTTGGATTTCATTCAAACCTTTTTTTTTACATTTTAAAGTACAGCCACCAGTAGGCATCTGCTAAACAAAGCAGTACAGTCTCACAATGAAAATAGACTTGGCATTAAAACTTCTCTTCCCTTGAAAGTAAACTCACAGTCATTGAAACAGCATTGAAACACACATTCAAAAAAATGCATCTAGCCAGTGGCAGATAAAGATTACCTCTGGTCTGTTTTCAAATCATAGGCCCCTTGCACGCGAAACATAACTCCTTTCCTGATTGTATTGCATTATATTTCTTATATAATATAGCATACTTGTTAGAGCATATTTTAAAATTGTTTTGAACATTTTTCCAGTAAGCAATGAAACAAAATGCATGAACCAATAATGACAAAACTGTCCAGTTTAGAACATTTCCATCATAAAAGTCTGCTCAAACTTCGACAATCCACCAGTTTCAGTAAATATGAACAATCTGTGCAGATATAAAAGTCATCTAAATAATTCCACATTAGAGACCTGTAACCAATGAAGAGGTTGCTGTTAGCAAACAACTTTATATTTCTTTGTTTCATCTGCAAGTAAAGTGCCTGTTGCCCTTGAAGAATACATTTCTTATGTTACATTAAAAAAAATGATAAACTAGTAATATTGCAATAGGGAATGGATGGCAAACTGATAACAGGTTCATAGTTACAAGGTATCTCCGCCAAAGAAGACATTCTCAGAACTGCAGCATCCACCCCCTTTACATGTGCAACACATTATAGTATCAGCAATCCATCTACATACTGTGGGAGTAGAACCAACAGCCTTCTGCATCAAAAGCAAGAGAGGCACCCTAGGCGGTCGCCTAGTTGTCCTATGCCTAAGGCCGGCTATGATGGGCAGCATATCCATTGTAAAATAAACTGACAGCAGCAGACTGACTTACCCACAGTTTTTCAGCCCAGACAGCCTGGACTTAATTTCACAGCAGATTCTTGAGCTTGCTTACACACAGTTCTTTCGGCCCCAGACTTAGCAGAAATAAATTTTCGAGCTTGCTTAAATTGTAAAATAAAAAATTATTGCTTAGCAGTAGCAACAGAGAGAACTTGCAGCACAGATGGCTTGAACAGACAGCAGCAGATAATACCCACAGCTTGCTTAGATAAACGGACAGCAGCAGATAACAGTTCTTTTGGTCCTGGACTTACACACAGCAAATACATACAGTTCTTTCGGCACCGGATTTACTTTCACAGCAGCGATAGCAGATGCAATAAAAAAAAAATACCACAACTGGCAGAAAGGGTAAAAAGCTATGCCACTAAGCAGCATACGGGCCCAACCCATTAGTTCTTTTTTTCTTACCTGGAGGCTGGAACACCTGGGCAGACTCTACTAAACATATCTCCGCCATTGCTGTTTCCCTCCAAATAGTTCAAAATAAATTCTGACAGTCCAACAGGCAGTAGCTGATGTCATCATGCACGCCCTGTAGGCTGGTGATACATAGTGATGTCAGCCATACATTTAAGTGGTAAACTGGTAATACAAAACAAATTAAAAAAAAAAAAAAAAAAAAAAAAAAGTCGTGAATTAAAGGGGCCACTCGGGAATTCATGGCACCCCATTATTTTGCCCTCAAAACCGGTAAATACCAAGGAATTTGGTACGGTTGAGAGGTCTGCTGCTCATATCTGTTTTGCAGACATCATCTTTTCAGTATTTTCTTTGCATAGTCCTTTTTTTTACTTTTGCAAAGCTCTACCTTCTATTTTTGAATTCAAAAAAATTGTGCCGGTTGTGGTTTTTTTTTTTTTTTTTTTTTTTTTTCATTCTGTCTTTTCTTCCATCTTGCTTTTTCTGATTCGTTTAATCTTGGAATGATTGCCTCTTACATGACAATTTGCATCATTGTGAAATAAGCTTTGATATTGTGTGATGATTTTAGCATTTTTATTTTAATTTTACACAATTTTCCATTGAGTCTGTTAGGTTTACTGGATTTTAATTGGTTTTGTGTTTTCATAAATTTATTCTCTGTTTTTATTTAGTCTACTCTTGCAGCTTTTGCAGTGTGTTTTGTTTAATAAAGTTATTTTTGTCCCATTCTCTTCCCATTTTTATAATGGACTCTAGCTTCTGTTAACAACAGTAGAAGAAAATCCACATTTGAAAGGTGGTTTACAGTATATATCTTAGTTTTTTTTCTTGGAGGAGGGGTCTGTCCTGTCCGCAGTTTTTTGTGCATATGTTTGTTAGTTGGGTTTTTATTTTACTGCTCTTTGGTTGTGCTTGAACAAAGGCCTTATAAACAGTATTGTAATTGCATACTAAACAGTCCTGACCAATATTTTAGATTATTTACTTTGTTTTTGTTTCCTTTCAGCTTATCCTGAAAGCTGGTGAAGACATTGTGATGTCCTTTGATTTCGGAGTTTCTTTTTCTACTACCTGGGAGTGGAAGTGTAAATGCTGCCTGATGCTATTTTTTTTTTTCATCCTCTGCTCACAGTTCTATCCCACACTGAAATAAAGGCCAGGTTATTCCCATGATTGCCCAGGTGGTGGGAATTTGCATTGTGAGCATGACATAAGATTTAATGTGGGATCTCTGGCCACAGGATGACTTAAATCAAATCAGGGGTCCCCGAAGAGAGCCTTCAGGGAGGACAGTAGAGTACTTGCAGCAAAGACTGCCACAGGTTGTAAAGACGTACACATTCGCCTTACTTAATGATTGAGTGTGAGAGTGTTTCTGTATGTTTTGAGGAAATGATTTATTTTTTTGTCTGTTGTATGTTAATATAATACTGAAGTCTCAAAATATTTTGCACATAAAGGAGCATAAGTAAGTAAGAGCAGTTAAAAATTTATTACTTGTCATAACATGTATTTTATGTACATTTTTAAGGCTATTCATTCTGCTACCCTCACCTCTGGAAGTTTGTTGAATGCTGGTGGTTTTGGTGCATTGGCTTTCTTTGTGTTATAGAGGGGATTGTTCATACTACACTTAAGAAGAAATGAAGGAAATCATTAGCTTAGGGCACTCACTTATTTGGCTGCTAAGTAGTAGTGTTTTTATAGTACTCTCAGTGATGGGGAGATCAAGAACATTTGCTAGCTACATGCAGGTTTTGTAAGTCTCACAAGCTGTTTCAAAAGTTAAACTTATTATTTTTTCAAGTGCATTTTTGTTGTTTGAAGCATTGCAGATCAGGAACTGTTTGTTGCTTAGCTCCCCTCTTTTGTCATATTATTTTTATTAACTCACTGTTCGTTTTGTTAAAAATCCAGACAGAAACCAAAAAACAAGCATCTGCTCCAACAGGTTTCCAAAATTTATAAAGAAAACTTGCACTAATTAACCAAGAATTAAAAAAAAAGAATAAACACACTGTACAGTGTTTAAAACAGAAAATAACAAGTTCCTTAAGTGCAGTAATTGGATATAACATTAAGTCCAATTAGGATAGATGCATAATAGTTTTTTATATTTTGTTTTTGCCTCCCCCTTGTCCATGTTAACCATCAAGGTCTCCCCTAGCAGGCTGAATCCTTTTCATTCATCAATAAGAGGGATGTACCTAGTAATATATTGGGGGTGAGAGTTGTCCAAGGATATCATATTGCCAGCCATGAGGGTTGTTTGTGCCCTTGCCAGTGTCCTGGCAACTAAGACTATTTCTGTGTCCCTAACCCCACCCATAGGTGGTGAAATGAGCCATCAGCATCACCATGGAAACCCACTCTGCCTTCCCATTCCCCCCCCATATAAGTGCTTGCTTCCACACACCTGCTAAAAAAGTCTACCGGCAAGCAGTGGCTTGATGAGCTAAAGCCTGCTTCCAGGCCACACACACCACACATCTTGTCTTCACTACTTCAAAACATGTTGCTTGCATGTGATCTACTCTGCCCTCTGGATTGGCATACCATCATGTCCTGCCAGTGCCATTGAGCGCCTGAGTCACTGTTTGAGTTCAGGTCACCAAGTAGTTAGGAATTTATTCCTTCCATGTAAAGTCTATGATGCTGTCCAGTTTGGACACTTTTCTTGAACTTGTGAGAGAGCTTGTAATGCTTAAATCACAATATGCGTGTTTAGTTGAACTGCTTTGTGAAGACAGCATTTGGTGCTTTTGCATGTAGTAATAGAACAAAGTGGTAGAAGTGGGCACCACCAGTACTGCAGAACAGTGTGCTATATTTCCTTTTCTAAATCATTTTCCCTGCCAGCATTTTAGATTTGGTCCACACAGTTTTTTTTTTTTTTTTTTTTTAACAGCTCGTGCTGCACAGGAAAAAGTCTTTTAACTACCTTTTCACTTCACAACGAGATGTTCTTTTTGGGCAAGTGGAAAGAACTGTGGTTTTCTGAGGATAACATGAAATGGAATCCTTGTAACGAGAGCAAATCAGACATTTTGGTAGCTTTAAAAAATGAATTGTGTAGCTATGTCAGTCTTTAAAGATATTTGCTAATTATTATATTTTTATGATGACGCCTGAAACTTAAGATGTGCTGTTTGAGCATTTTCTGACAGGGAGAAGTTTCCTTTCTGACTCTCTCTCACCCAAAACAAAACAAAAGATACCTGAAACAGTTAAGAACAAAGCCCAAGCTATGACACTGGTTGGGGACTCTCCACAGCTGCATTTTAGTACACAGCCATTGTACCAAGTTGAAATTATAGCCTTGTTTAGGGAATGTCTGCATGTTTGAAGATTTTGCTAGGAATAATGTTCAGAAGATGCTGTTATGAAAAGCAGGAAGCTGCAGTTCTGAAAGTACTTGTAGCTACAGAAAGCCTGCAGTGTATTATTTTGGAATGGAAGCTGCAACAGGATTGTTCTGTATTTCTTTACTTATAAACTGCCTTAAGAGTTGTGCCCTTATTAAGTTAGTAAAAAAGAGAATACATGCTAGCTATCCCTTTTTTCTAGAGGAACGTGAACTGTGAAAACAGAGAAAGGAGATGCCATTGATTTACAACAAAATGACAAGTAGCAGTTGGCAATTAGTATTTGATTGTAATCTGCGCAGTAGTACCCAAGTAGCATTTTTCATGAAAACAGTGAAACTTTCAGGAGTTGAAATTACATATTAGCAGTCAGGTGACTAGGGTACCTTTTATGTAGTCAACTAGCTTATCAAATGTGCATAGTAAAATGAGTTGTACAGCTCTTGGCCTTTTGGTTTAGAGGGATAAAGCCTTGACTGTGATCCAGATGGAACTAAGTTTGAGTGGTGGCTTGCAGACTGGAAGGACTGAGGCAGGGGAGAATGAAAGGGATCAGCTGTTTGGGAAGGAGACCACATCCCCATTGCACTACTGACCCCAGCCAGAGAGATGGGTTTCTGGAGGGTACCCACTGTTGGGTGTGCAACAAACATCACCCTAAGCAAGGCTAGATGTTGCTGGGAACATTTCAAGGCACACAGAAAGACATGCTAGAGCAAAAGTACTATCGTAGTAACCAGCCAAAATAAGAAGAGAGGTTAGGTGGTAATGGAGGGAACCCCATCACACAAATGAAAACCTACCAGTTCCTGACTGCTATTTCTGATGGGAACCAGTTGATTAGTTGTTGCCCCAGTCAGGAAGCAAATGGGCCAAAGGGCTCCTGCAGTAATTGGAAAATGAACAGACTCGCTGTCACCCATTATGGAGAACAAATTGGTGATTAAATGGCTTGTTGGTATTGGGTAGCAGTTTAGCTTGTCAAATATGGTTGTTTGCTAGTTGTTTTTATTGATTTAGATTTTTAAACCGGGACTTGTTGAATTATTGTTTTAGGAAATCCTCAGTTTGAAAACTCCCAAATTAACAGACTGTATAAGTGAGCAGATGTGTTCTTCATGTAATCAGCAGATTTGCTGGTTGAGAAGGGTACTTAACCCCCTGTTTCCATATCTTTGTGTAATTCCAAAATGCAGTGTCCTTATAACTGTCATCCACATTGGGGTTATCAGGAGTTTGTTCCCAGCTGCATTTTTTTTTTACAAAAGAGTTTTGGAAAGATGAGTTGTATATTGCCCTTAGTATAAGTTATGGTTTCCTTGAAACCACTTTGCCGAGTGGATGTTAAGATTTGTCAAAAAAGTCAAACTGCAACCAGCAAAATGATTCTTTAATAGGGAAGTAATTGAATAATAAGTTTACGTTGTCTTGTACACAAATGCACTGAAATTTTGGCTAATTGGATAGTGCAGGTTGAGATTGCTGAACTGGAAAAAGTACATAGTCATCATCTGTGCAAGCACAACTTTAGGGATTTCTTCATTAAAGCATTTTATAATTGTGAGTGTCTGTAGTCTCTTGAGATGGCTGCTTTCTTAGTCCCATCTGCAGCTCATTTATTGCTGTTATATTTTAGTAGTTACACACTGACAAATTAACATTTTTTATAATTTTGCTTTAGACAAAAGAAAACTCCTTTGTTTTTGTGTTGACTGTTTAATGGGGCACCAACATCAATTACAAGTAAACACAAAGGAGTGATCACTTAACAGTATGTACACTTCTGGCACTCAGAAGCAGTTTTCCTGGGAATCACATAGTTATTTCATGTTGTCTTTTGAATTTATATTTTACCATACTGTTTTTAAATTTTTTAATTGCTTCAGGATTTTGCTGCATGATATTCAAAGTGAAGTTTGTAGTCACCCTGCAGATGCAGACAAGGCTAGGCACCAGTTCAGACATGCTTATTATTGGTCCTTAATGAATAGTAATGTTGAGCGACTGCTCTTTGTATATGTCATAAGATGCTGGTAAGCTGCAGCCAAATGAAGTAAAAAAAAAAAAAGTGGACACTTTATATTTGCTAGTGGTATGCAATACTTGTATTGAACAATTTGTATGTTTCTTCTGGTTGCATTATTGTGGGGACATTTTCCAGTTAATTGAAGAATTGCATTCCCTTCTCTCATCAGTCACATCTGTGCAACATGTACAGATAACCATGCTGACAACTCTGCAAGCATGATTGTTCAGTACATAACACTATCAGATGCTTAACTAGGGCAGAACAAGGTCTCCAGTGCCACTCAGAACTAGTGAAGTACCTGTGTTTGCAATCATCTGAAGCACTACTGCTTCAATGCTCTGTGTGGTATTTTAGAAAGTAGCAAACTGCTTGCAACATTTGTAGCATGTGGCTTGCTACAATTATTTAGAAAGAAAGATCTTTATTTGATTCTGAGCCTGAGCTCAAGGGACTTTGAGTTAAGAGAGGGGTGCAAGATCAGGGAACTGCACCAAGTGCCACTACACTTAGCTGCAGCACTGTACACAGTTACGTTTGTGTAGACTGTCATATTTTTTTAATAAAATCTACAATTGGAATTTGTCTAGCATTTTATAATTTAGGATTTTCTTGGGTTTTCTCCACATGCAGAAATTGAGAAACCCCGAATACAAGTGAATTAAAGAAGCTCCTCAACCCGCCAGTCAGAAAGCCAGTAGTATTGGTAATTAAGCCTTAAAGATAACTGGTTTTAAATTGTGTTATGGAGCCAGCTATATACAAATCTGCTGTTACGAGGTACTTGTAGCTTTTTTGGACTATACCTGTTACTTTAAATTCAAGCTATATAGATTTCCATTATAGCCTTTCATGACAACTGTTAGCAGTGTCCGCATGCTTAGTCAATGATCAAAGAAAGTGTGGATGAAAGCTGCCGATAAAATTAATGAGACTTAAAGTCAAAGTACTGTTCTAGCTAAGCAAAGATAATTTAGAGAGGGTGGAGGTTCTAAAATGCCTTTTGGAAAATGTTGGGCTTTGCTTTTCTCTAAATGACAATATTTTGGATTGTCTGCCTTCATTTTGGTGATTTACAACCCCTCATGCTCCCTAATCGCAGTTTTTTTGTATTACTGAACCACATGTTCTTGTTCAGTGATCAGAGAAAATTGAAAATGAAACACTGTAAGTTGTATTATTTGTTGAATTTATTAGTGTGTAGTTGGCAGTTGTCCTTTGCTGGAGAGTGTTTTTAATATCACTTATCAGTCCATGTGTTCCACTGCTGTAGTACAGTTTAGCATTAGTTTCCCAGTATCCCTACCAGAGCCAAAGATTGCCAATGTCTGGGTTTAGGGATTTGTGTCTAATGAGATTGTGGTCTATACCTAAATAAATTGAGTGACTTCTTCCCACCTGTGAATGTTAAATGTATGGCCTCAATCTGTTGTTACAGAAAATAAGTTGGTTTATATTCATGCTTTGACATTATATTGGCTTCTACTCTGTCTAGGAGATGTCATGTAATGGGCATATGTTTCCTAACCATGTAATCTTACGTGTTTTTACAGTGGGTCAAGTTGTTAAAATAACCTGCAGAGTTTGCACACAAAGTATTGCAAAATCCAGAATCCTTATCATCGCTGCAACTCTTGTTCCCTTACTGTACAGATTGCAATTTTTTTAATTCATTTTATGTAAATGTTTGCACATTTTATTAAAAAAGTACTTTAAGCTCTAGATATTTAACTGCTAATAAAAATAAATCATTGTTTGCCTCCATCTCCCAGGGAAATGAGGGGGAAGTATGTATTTTAATCTTGTCTTGCCTTTTTTCTTAAAAAAGAAACCAAAAATTTCCAAAAAAAAAGTTTGTAAATTTTCATTTTTATAGAGTATTGTAAATAAAAAAAAAGTAAATATCATGCTGGGACTCTTGATTTTGTTGAAGATTTTATATGATTGAAGAACCTTTGGGGGAAATGTGTGAAAGTGATATGTTTGTGACTTTACTTATTTTGGCAGAGGAATTAGGTCAGTTTTGGACATATTTTGGGAGATTTGCCTCTTTCATGCAGCAGACTTCTGAAGGACAGATGTAATTTCTATAATGGAATTTAAAGAAATTGGGGGTACAACCTAGTGTTAAAATAGCAGTCCGTTGGAAATGAATGTAATTTTTCAGGCTGCATTTAATTATTGCATACCACATATTTATATTTTCTTTTTTTTTTTTTTCTTTTTTTTTTTTTTGTAAAACAGGGAAGTATCCCATCAGCACATTTAATTATTTTCTTGCATTTCTTGGGGCGGGGTGGAGTTTTATTTGCACCAAGCTTACTTACAGTAGTTTGCTACCCATCTCTGTGACGTAGTAGTTTGCACACTTCTTAACAACATACACCCAACTAGTTAGATGGTTCCAATTTTTTTTTTCTAAGTAAGGTGTAGGTTTGGGTTTAGGGTGAAGACAGGGTTAGAGTTAGCACACATTAATAAAGATGTGCAGTGAGGCTTCTCCCCTCCTTGTACCGCCTTACTAATACATGCTAACCTTGGACAAGACTGGGAGAATAAGAGTGAATGATGTAGTCTGTTCCATCCTGAGGGAAGGGTGGCTACCTAGATTCACGGCAGTGGCAGCATTAAAATCCTGGGGAGCTCCAAACTTTATGCAGTATATTGCTTGGTTGGGAGGTTACAAATGAGTGAAACGATTCATGCACGTCCTGTAAGCTGCAATTGTGGAGCATCACAAGGCTGCTGTGGAGTGAGAGATGGTTTAGGACAGACTCCCTGGAAGCAGCATAACAAAGCACTAGTATTCTTGATCTCACCACACCCAGATGTGGGTCAGTGTGAGCCCAGAGGAGGCTAAGGCGGATTGTAGACCCAGTGAGCTAGTAGTACAGCCGATGAGAGTTGATGGTTTAGCTGCTGAGAGAGGAAGAGAAAAAAAGTGACCCACGTTTGTGTATTTTTGTGTGTGTGTGTGTGTGTGTGTGTATATATATATATATATATATATGTCATATGTATAATATGTATAAAACATCGAATGACCTCATTGATGATTACATTCTTCACTAAATAAAATAATCTAACTGAAGTGATTATAAATGTAAGCCAACAGGTTAAATTTGCTATCCCTGAAAAACATGTTGACTTTGCTCCCACGTCACTTGAAGTTGGAACCACCACATCCCCAGAAACTGAATATACTGTATCCAGGATTACATAACAGCAAAGAAAGGAAAAATCCTAAATTGTGTAAAGGTTGATCTCCTGCAGTTCAGCTGTTGCATAATTCGACCAGCTGTGCCCCAGCAAATATTTCTAAAATGTAAACACTGGGATAAATGCATGCTGCAACAAATCGTAGAACACACGCACACACACACACACACACACACATATATATATGTATATATGTATATATATATATATATATATATATATATATATATATATATATATATATGTATGTATATACACACACACACACACACACACACACACACACACACGTATATAATGTGTTTAGGTATTTAGGTCATCCTAAAAAAACAGTCATTCATTAGTGTTTCCTGCAATTTTAAGTTGCTACTCCTGTTTGTTTATCATAGAAACTTACATCCTTGCATCACATAACTTAAAAATTAATAATGTAGGCAAATCAAATTCCAGAGATGAAAGGTGTCAGACTTTTAGAAGTACAACTGAGTTTCATTTCTAAAATAGGCAGATTGAATGGGTCCTACTGCTTCCTTCCTCCCTCACTCCTAGAAAAGGACTCTTGCAGGCACAGTGCTTTTAAATTATTGTTAGAAGAGTGGCTATAATATCAAGCAGAAATGTATTCCTTGTGCTTCAGCGGAGTCCATTTTGGATGTGAACATTGTCACTTGTCTCCATCCAGTTGTGTCAGACACTGTCTATGCTGGTGACCTAATCAATCGATGTAGCTGGGGTTTTTAGTTGGGAGGGCAGTCGAATGAAACTGATGTGGTAGTTGAATTTGAAAGTGTTCACCCCATGGCCAAGAAGAATATTTGAACTTGAAGACAGCTTTTACCTCCTAGTCTGAGTAAAGTGCAGGGTGATGAGTTTATTCATCTTTTTCTTTGAGATATGGTTTAAAGAAGAGACTTGACATATGACTTTCTCCACCACAAGAGTCAGTGAACAGTTCCAGATTTATACTAGCTTCCTACTTAGATCATTCCATTTACACCAGCACATAAAGTAAGGCACCTGTTCATCTCCTTTCTCCCCTACTCTGTGAAACAAATGTTAGTCATTGTTCTAGCTGCTCTGTTAGTAGATTTTGTAAGCCTATGACTTTTGGCAGATTATTTGCTGACCATTTATTGGTACTAAAGAATTCTGTTAATGAGGGCTGCTCTGGACAAAGTACATCTCCCTTGGACATGCATACTTAGTGTCTTTTTCTACCTATGAGTGGCCTGTTTTGTTCTTATTTTGTCTGCAGTTTAGTTTTGTTATAAAGCAGCAAGCAAAAACCTGTTTGATTACTTTATGAACAAATTCATGTTTATTGCATTAATATTTTGTCTGTACAGTCATAAAATCAGATTACAGTTAAGTTTAGTTTTTACATAAAACACTTTATTTCTCCATTTTTCTTAAACCATTCCGGGTGTTTTAAAGTTACTGGCTTACATCTTTATACATAATTCCTCTTCCTTAAGTTAATAAATAGTTTCTAGTAGTGTATATCCAACTAAATGCTAATGACACTCCTATTATTAATTCATCTCCTGTATTAAATTGCACTTCACATAGTTCACATTTATTTCCATCAGTGTGTTGCTTCCAAGCTTAACTAGTTATTTTTGTAGAGACTGACTGTGATCTGCCATTTATTTTTCACACTGAAGTATAATGTGATTGAGATTCACCGCCATTTCTTTTTTTTTACATAAACATGGTGGAATTTTTTCAAACTTATTTTTTTTCTATACATAATTACTATAGATTTCAAACTTAAGAGTTTGTATAGACTGAAAGTGTTCTAGTTTTATGATGATCAGATACCTTGAGTTTCTGTTAATGATTTCTGCATACTTCAAATATTGGTTGTTTTTTCCTTATCCTCTTTCAGAAGTCTTTTGTAATTTCATTTTCCGTTAATATTTGTCATATTGCTATATTCTTTCATAAGTATCTTTCCAAGTAACCCATACTTGCGAAAATATCAGTCATGTTTTGGGATTTGGAGATAAAACCAAATTCTCCTTTTTGTTTGCTTTTTTCTGGTAGTACTTGTTTCATTATTATACCTCCAGATTGCCTTACATATTAAAACCAGCTGGAAAATATTTTGAGTCTGATATGGTCTCTTACTTCTCAATATATAGCTTGACACACAAAGGATTTTGGAAAATATAACCACTATCTTTGTGTTCTATAAACATTATGCAACAAGTCCTTAACCATATTCTGTGCCTATACCAGTTCTCCATGTGGAATTAAATCATTATATATGTTTAAAACACTTTTATTGAATTATCACTTGTGATATAGACAAACTTATATAAAAGTAATCAAATCATATTTACAAGTTCACATTTACAAACATTATATATCACGTGTAATCTTCTGTACAATATGTTCAATCCAACATTACATAAATTGTTAAATTCCTGTCTTTTAAAACTCATTCCTCCTCCAAAACATTTTTCTGCTTGTATTGTTCGCACAATTTCATTTTTTTCTGTTATTTACTTATACCTTTTTCTAAAAATCCCACTTCCTGTGTAGTACTTCAAGTATGATTGATATAGACTGTGACTTCCATTTCCTAGTAAATACTTTTTGGCAGCCACCAGAATTAAACTTAACAGTGCCTTAGTTATGTATAGACGGTTCTGATCCAGTATTCCAGCTCAAACAATCATTTCCTTAACTAACACTCATTTGCAACCCCAGTACACCTGATAGAGTACTTGGGGTAGGGAATTTCTAATTCTGCCAAATGATCACACTGAAAACATATGTTCCAAGTACTTCTTTTTTCCTCATTACACCTCTACCGTTTGCCATCTGTCTGATGAAAAATTCTTTGAAGTGTGTTTGGGGTATAAAAGTATCCATGCAAACACTTCCAACCAAAAATCATAAATCTTCTGGACTCCTGTACTGTTTTCTTAGACCTGTATGCTATATTCTATATACCATGTGCACATACTAATGTTAATATAGCATATGTAGGTGGTTTATCGCATATTAGTATTGCTGTGGTCTATTTGTGCTGTATTTATTCATTGGTATGCTTTACACTTCTATGGAATGTTAGGATTGCACGTGCTGTACTAAGTCTCTGTTGCTCTAACATGTAATGTTAAGTTGTCAATCTCGCCTTCATTCTTGCTGGATGGGTTCGGAGCCGATCCTCGGCTCCGACTCGGCACTAGCTTTAGCTCGAACTCCTTTTACCAGCTCGAGGCAACCCTGTATCCCATGATGCAAGGCGGAACTACCTCAGATCTCGTTTGCCGCTTAGCGAAAGAGGTCTCCTTTGCCAGCTGAGGTAAGTTTTTCTTGTTAAAGAAAAAAGTTTAGTTAGAGGTTTAATTTCCCTTCAGTGTCAGGTTAGCCTGTATTTAGTACAGCCCACCCTATTCCCTTTTTAAACTTTAAAATATTTTTTTCAGTTAAAGTTTTAGTCAGGCCTAGTTCCCCAAGTTATTCCCTTCCTGTGTGTCTGTGTAGGGATTAAGTTGTGTGTTTGTGGGGACTGTTTGTGTATATCCTTTTAGGATGTCTAGGGAAGGCAAGGTCTCAGGCTTCAAGAAGTGTGACCAGTGCTGTCAGAAAATGTCCCTGACAGACGGTCACACTTCTTGTGTGTATTGCCTGGGGCCTTTGCACCTGCAGGACTCCTGTGCGTTGTGTCATGCCTTTAGCCAGAGAGTCCTGCAGGAAAGGAGGAACAAACTGATCCTCCGAGGTTTGTTAAAACCTGAAGGTTCTCCTCCTAAGCAAGGGGCAGGAAAACCTCTTAAGCCACCAAAGGCTCAGGCTACAGTGTCCAAGCCTCCTCCGGTGGCTCCGGCCCGTCGGAGCCAATATCGGCTCGCTGGAGCCGATGCTTCTTCTGCTAGAGTAGTGGGTCCGGTGCCGGCCGGGTCCGATACCCTAACTACTGTTGCCTTGTCGGCTCGGCTGGAGCCGACACTTTATCCAGTATCGGAGCCGAGATCCTCGGCTCCATCTGGGGTTCAAGGGACTTCGGGTCCGATGGCTCCGGCCCGTAAGAGGTCCCGGTCCCCTTCGCTACTGAGTATTCACTCTGCTCCGGGGTCTCCTCTTTGTCGGAGCGGAGCCATCGGAGCCGATCTTGAGATCTTCCAGGCTGTCTGACCACGATTTGGAGAGGGTGGTAAGCAGGCTGTTGAAGTCTCAGGCACTGGCCCAAATGCTCCATAGCCCGTCTCAACAGACTTCGGCTACAGCCCCAATTCTTGAGATTCCTCCTCCGACTCCACACCAGAGTTCGGAGCCGGAGCTTTGGGACAGCGACTGTTTCGATGCCGGAGCCGATACATCCTTCGGCTCCGTCATCCTCGGCTCCGATCTCCTCCTTGAGACTTTCCTTGGAGGGATCCGGTCGCCGGGTTTCCACTGTCTGCTCCGAGGGGCTAGTGGCATCGGACCCTTGTCCGACCCGCTCTCCCTCTCGGAGCTTCGGCTTTGGTAAGCTCGGCGCCGACATCGGCCTCGAGCCTTCTCTCTCCTTGGAGCCGACCATTCCTGTTTCTTCGAGCGGGTGTGTTCAGGTCTCCCGGGAGAGGAGCCTTTGAGGTGATGAGGAGTGTCCTGGCCTCTGAGCCTGGTCAACGGTCTATCCCTCTAGCTCCTCCCTCATCAGTGCCTGCAGATGCCTCTTGCCAGCCTCTTGCTCTCAGGCCCAGGGATCCATCGCCCCAGGTTTCCCCACTGGGAATTTCCTCCTCTTCCGAGGTTTCTCCTGACCCTGCAGGGGAACCCCCTCGAAGAGGACGTGTAAGAGGAAACACACAGACTCCCCTGAGTCTACTACATCTGATACCAACTTAGATGAGTCGGAGGGTTCCCCACGGTCCCCCTCTGAGGATGTCTCATTTTCATACATCCTTGAGCTCCTCAAACAGAGGGGAATTGGCCTCCATTGACCCCCCCGAGGATGAGTCGGTATACCTGGAGGCTTTTGGATCCCGACCCTCCACCTCCTGGGTGTCTCCGCCTTTCGACTCACTCATGCAGGTAGTGGCTCGGAAGGCGTGGGCGGCTCCAGATTCTGTGGAACCTGCCCCCAGGAGACCATCCAAGTTCATCACGGCCCCTTCGGACAAACAGTTCCTGTCTAAAGGTGTCTCTGTGGATGCTATGGTGGTGGCGGCCACTAAGAAGGAACTGGCGGATCCTTCAGTACCTGTCCATCCTCCTAATAAGGATTCTAGGACCATGGACAGGTATGGAAAGCGGATGTTTTCTTCAGCGACCTTTGCAATGCGTTCGCTGAATTACCTTTGTCACTTCACCAGGCTTCAACGAGATATTCTCAAGGAACTGGGAGAAGTAGTCCAGGATCCTTCAGCTGCTGGGGCTCAGGGAAAGATTGCCTCTCAGCTAGCTATCCTGAATTCGATATCTAACTCCTCCATGCGGCTCATATCTTATGCAGCCAATGGAACGAGCAGGGCCGCAGGCACAGGTGTTGCTCTTAGACGCCAAGCCTGGATGCGGCTGTGTAATTTTGCAGACCCCTTTAAGGCGTCCTTCACCAACACCCCTTTGACGGTTCGGCTTTGTTCGGACCTCAGGTGAAGGATACTTTGACCAGATGTGAACAAGACGGTAAAACTCTTTCTGCCGTTGGAGTCCAGTTTTCCACTCCTTCTAGACCATATCCCAAGGGTCAGAAGGGGGGGAAGATGTGGTTCCGTAAAGCCCAAGGAGCTACACCGGACACACGTGGTCAGTTTACCCCTAGAGGCAGAGGGGGTAACAATAATAGACGCCGCCCTAGAGGCAGGGGGTCCTCAGAACCAGGGCAACAGGGAGCCTCTTCCTGAGAAGCCCTTTCAGCATCCCTGAGGTGTTGCCCGACTGTCCACCCTTGGAGGCAGTCGGGAAGAATTTCGCTGTACCCAGTAGCCTGGCAATCCCTATCACAAGAGAAGTGGGTACAGTCGATTATATCCGAGGGTTACAAAATCCCCTTGAAAGGTTTCCGTACCACTACAATCCCTTACAGACATCTCACCCGGTCATAGGGATTTGGCAATACAGGAAGTTTCAAAGCTCCTGGGAAAATGAGCCTGCCAAACAGTGCCGCAGACTAAGTAGGATCCGGCTTCTACTCAAGATTCTTTTTGGTCCCCTAAAGGACGGGAGATTGGTGACCAATACTAGACCTAAGCAGACTAAACAAGTCTGTCAAAAGGCAAGATTCCGGATGGTCACGCTGCAATCCATTCTGCCCTTTCTGGGCAAGGACAACTGGATGTGCTCGATAGACCTTCAGGATGCGTACTATCATATAAAGATTCACAGACGCTCCAGAAGGTTTCTCCGCTTCGGCTGGGAGCCAGTCATTACCAATTCAGAGCACTGCCCTTTGGCCTCACTTCAGCCCCAGAGTGTTCACCAAATGCATGGCGGTGGTCACAGCTCACCTGAGACGTCGAGGATTCCAAGTGTTTCCTTATTTGGACGACTGGCTCCTCTCTGCCACCTCCAAGGATCAGCTTCTTCGGTCCAGAGACTACACCTTACAGCTTTGCAAGAGTCTAGGAATTTCGTGAATTTGAAAAATCCTCTCTGCTGCCTTGCCAATCTATCACCTTTATAGGCGCAGAGTTAGATACCGTCAAAATGTTAGCCAGGCTAACAAATCAAAGGATTCTGGACATCCAGAAATTTGTTCAGCTTCTGTTACAAAGCAACAAGGTCAAAGCCAGGTTTGTCTTGAAAGTTCTAGGCCTAATGGCTGCAGCCATTGTTCTTCTTCCACTAGCTCGCTTTCACATGCGTCTCCTGCAGTGGATGTTGTTCACGCAGTGGTCGTACCACGATCTGCCCATGAGACACGAGATCTTAGTGACACAGTCTTGCAGGGCTCATCTACGATGGTGGGTATCTTCCCTCTTCTTCATCAGGGCCGACCATTTGTTCCCCTCCTCCAGTTGCCACAGTCACCACGGATGCCTCTCTGATCGGGTGGGGGCATTATCAGGGCAGGATGGTCCACGGACGTGGCAACCCATAGAATACCACCTGCACATAAATGTCCTGGTGATGAGAGCAGTGCTTTTAATGTTGCAAGCCCTCGTCGACTTTCTTCCCACAGGGACTATTGCAGTACAGACGGACAACATGTCCGTGGTCTGGTACATCAACAAACAGGGCGGAACCAGGTCCTATCCCTTATGTCGAGAAGCTCTCAGACTTTGGCAATGGGCGATCTCTTCTCAGCGGTTTCTGATAGCAACGCACATCCCGGCAGGTCCAACCTATTGGCGGACAGGCTAAGCAGATCTATTCTGATGCCTCACGAGTGGTCTCTCAATCAGTCTGTAGTGGATCAGATTTTTCTGAAGTGGGGCACCCCTTGTTGCGATCTTTTCGCTACCCCTCAAAACAGCAACTGCCCAGATTACTTCACACTATTTCCTCTTCCAGGCCATCCCTTGAGAGACTCTCTAACCCAGGATTGGCCTCGGGGACTTCTTTATGCTTTTCCTCCCTTTCCATTGATTCCACAAGTCATTCAGAAAGCCACCATTTTGAGAGCCAAATTGATCCTCATTGCTCCATATTGGCCTCGACAGATTTGGTTTCCGTCTCTACATCATCACCTTCTGGTGCAGCCCTGGCATCTGGACCCAGTTCCGGATCTTTTGATCCACCAGTCGGGTCAGCAGCACCGAGCCATTCATTCTCTCAACCTCACTGCTTGGTTGCTCCACTTCCTTCCCTAGCCAGGCTACCAATGATTTCGGACTCAGTCAGAGACATTTTAGTGTCTTCTTTAAAGTCGTCCACTAGAACTGTTTATGCTAGCAAGTGGCGACGTTTTTCTATTTGGGCAAACGCCAGAAATATTGATCCTTTCACCGCTCCTATACATTCTGTTTTGGATTTCCTGGCGGAGGTTTTTCATTCAGGATCGTCATCATCTACAGTCAAAGTACAAATGGCTGCTATTTCCAAATTTCATGTTGGCTTGCAAGACAATAACATCATGTCTCATAGGTTATGCAAAGCCTTTTTGAGAGGAGTTTTTCTCCTAAAACCGCCTGTGAAACATCCTCCTCCGCAATGGGATCTGAACTTAATGTTGGCATCCCTAATTCTTCCTCCTTTCGAACCGTCTGCTACGTGTTCTTTAAAGTTGTTGACATGGAAAACTATGTTTTTGCTGGCTGTTACTTCTGCAAGAAGAGTTTCTGAGATTCAGGCCCTCTGTATTCGTTCACCTTATCTGGTGTTTCATAAGGATAGGGTTTCGCTCAGAACTAACCCTTCCTTTCTTCCCAAGGTTGTATCTCAAGCCAATATTAACCAATCTATTGATCTACCAGTTTTCTTTCCTAACTATTCTGACAGAGCTGAACAGAAGCTGCATTTTTTGGATGTTCATCGTCAGCTCAGGTACTACTTACATAGGACTAAACAAGTTAGAAAATCAGACCAATTGTTTGTCTCCTATGCAGGAAACAGGTTGGGTCTTCCAGTATCTAAAGTGACCTTATCTAGATGGTTGACTTCCACCATTTCCTATGTGTACTCTCTAAGGGGCAAACAACTATCTTCTAAGCCAAAAGCACATTCGACCAGGAGTCTATCCACTTCTGTAGCCTTTCAGGATAGACTTCCCATTGACACTATTTGTGCAGCAGCTACTTGGGCCACGCCTCATACTTTTGTGTCTCATTACAAGTTGGATTTGGCCTCCAGAGATAGGGCCAGTTTTGGTTCCACTGTTCTCAAGAGTCTGTTCCATTGAGCCACCCGGGATACAGGTGCTAGGGACGCGGTCCCATCCAGCAAGAATGAAGGCGAGATTGACAACTTAACATTTAGAAGTTATGTACCTACCATAACGTTCCATGTTAGTTGTCTTCATCTCGCCTTCTTCTTCCCCACCCTCCTTCCCCCTGGCCTGGACAGATCTTGGAGAGTTCCTATTAGATTGCTTCCTCTGGAGCATTGTTATGAGGACTTCTTTAGGAACCATGGTTCCTAATTATATTAGGATAAATCTTTAGCAGGGTTAGTTAGCTGCCAAACGAGATCTGAGGTAGTTCCGCCTTGCATCATGGGATATAGGGTTGCCTCGAGCTGGTAAAAGGAGTTCTCGAGCTAAAGCTAGTGCCGAGTCGGAGCCGAGGATCGGCTCCGAACCCATCCAGCAAGAAGAAGGCGAGATGAAGACAACTAACATGGAACGTTATGGTAGGTACATAACTTCTAATTTTGTAGCTGTTTCTGTAACATAAATGCGACTTTGGTGGAGTCTTGCAGGAAACTATCTGTATTTTGCTTACTTATTGCTGCAGTCTTATGAAAAGCCATCTTGTCTGTTTCATTGAAAATAGTTTGCTATTTATGATTTAAGCAATGTGTTTTTAAGCCTATGTTTGGAGGGCTAAGATTTCTAGGCTTGCAAGGCCTTTAAAACTGTATTAACCCATAGTACACTTTCTAGTGAACTGTTGTGTTTCCCCTTCAGTTTAGCTAATGTGTAGCTGGTGACTGTTGTACTGTTTTCTTAGACCTGCATGCTATATTCTATATACCATGTGCACATACTAATGTTAGTATAGCATATGTGGGCAGTTTATCACATATTAGTATTGCTCTGGTCTATTAGTGCTGCATTTATTCATTGGTATGCTTTACACTTCTACTAAATGTTAGAATTGCACTCTACCATGATAGTAATGTTTTTGTTTCATATTTCATGCTTGCAGATGTTCTACACTGTTACAGTCATTACATTTGGGTAATCTGCGGGCAGGTTGTCCTCCGTTAGCCTGAATAACAAAGTCTTGGGTCCTGCGTCAGTTGCTGTCTCTTCTTCCATGATGTCAGGTCGTCAGGGGTATAAAACATGCAGCCAACGCCATTTTATTCAGTCTTTCTTGCCGCACGGTGCCCGAAGCAGAAGCAGTTCGCAAGTGCCGGCCGACTCCTGAAATTTTCGCATTCGAGTTTCAGAACCGAAGTCTTCAAACTAAAGCTAAGTACCCTGTTGGGGAAACTTTTTCTTGCTCCTTACTGATGTCAGTAAAAGTTAATAATTGCATTACTTGTGGGAAGCAAATACCTCATAAGGATTTTCATTTATACTGTATTCCTTGTCTAGGCCCAGATCATAACGTGCCTTGCTGTCAGTTTTATGCAAACTTTAACCAATGCACTATTAAGCGTCAGCATAGTTTTGCTTCTAAATATTTTGGATCAAGATTTAGTTATCCTGAAATGTCATCTGTTAGTAATCCGACTACCGGAGTTCACAAAAAACACAAAGAAAAAGACAGACACAGACCGTTGAGGTCCAAAACCGATGGCAAAGCATCTCCTAAGCCAGTCACTGGTTCGCCGGTACTCCGTGAGGTGCTTTTGCAGCCCCTGATACCAGCTACTTTTGAGTCGCAGGCCTTTAATGAGACCCATGCAGAGTCCGGTATGCCGCAAGATTCTCAGACTATTGAACCCGCGGATGTCTCTCCCTTGAATGGGTCCGGAGCCGCTGAGCAGGCACCGGCTTCTGATGGTGTTTTCAGGCCTCAACATATTTATATAAAACCAACGCCAGCCTCAAAAACAAGGCCAAAAGCATCTTCTATGTCTAAAAAACCAATGCATGAGCACGTGCTCAGGCCCCTATGCCTAAAAAAACAGATGATCAGAATGGCTGAGGACTTAATTACCTTGATCAGGGGTTCCCAACCCCCACCTGCTAAGAGGCCTAGGCAAGACACTGATTATGAATCTTCAGATCAGGTTTCCATTTCTTCTGATTCCTCTTCTGATCAGGAATTTTCCATTCCACCCTATGAGGATTCTGATGCAGAGGAATCCACCCTATCTGCATCTCCTCCTGAGGACTACTCTTTTGGAGAAACTTTGCATACTTTATTTCACTGGGAGAGTCAGGACTTCCCTGAATCAAAAAAGAGGCTTGGGGATTTCCTCCTCCTTCCTCAGCATAGGCCTTTGGCTATACCTCCTGTATTAGACATTGTTGATGTGTTTTCGGAGTCAAGCATGGCTCCTGATTCCCTACCTCCTGCTCCTAGTAAGCCAGACAGATATTACAGGGTTCCTGACTCCTACAAATTTCTATTCAAAAATCCTGCTGCTGACCCTGAGACTATTTCACAGGGCCCCAAGAGTATTGAGGCCTCTACAGCCAAAAATCCTACCCCCTCTGATAGAGATTCCAGGGCGCTGGATAGTAGGGGAAAGAAGGTTTATACGTCTGCTACCTTGGCAATCAGAGCCTTAAACTGCCAGTTTCATATGCTTAAATATCAATAGCATGTTATGGGCCTACTGAAACAGAAAATGATGTTGATTTCTGATTGTGTGGAAAATAAAGAATTACAGGAATTATTGCATTCAGCAGAACAGATTGGAAAGCGTACTTTGCAATGTGGTTTTGATTCCTTGGAGGCCTCTTGCAGGGCTGCAGTTACTGGATCTGTGATTAGAAGGCATGCCTGACTCAAGGAGCAAAATCTGCCTGATCATGTTAAAGCTAAATTGTTGGATGCCCCTTTGCAGCATGATACTCTGGTAATAAGGCAGAAGAGGTTTTAAAGAAAATGGAAGACAAAGCTAAATCTATACAAACTGTAAAAGATTTCTTGCAAGTGCAGCCACCCAGGTTCAGTAGGCATTGGCCTACTAAAAATTGGTCCTTTCCTGTGTCCAACAGAGCCACTCAAGGCAAATCCAGGTGCTCAAAAGGCTCCAGATACCAATCACAGGGTTCTTACAGGTCAAAGGAAAGGGGTGCCTCCACCTCCAAATCTGGAGGAAGCAAAGGACAACCCTACAGTAAGCAGTCTCAATGACTTTCCTCTACCATCACCAAGCACTTATCTTTTGGCAGCCCCCTTGGGGAGAAAACTAGCACTTCATGCAAAAAAGTGGCAGTTAATTACCCAGGACAAGTGGGTATTGAACATAGTATCCCAGGGGTACAGATTTCATTTCCATACTTTGCCAATTCCAAACGGATGGCCAGATCTGCCACAGAATCAGTGGGCAGAGGCTCAGAAACAAGTTATGTCCCTCATGGATATGAGGGCTATTCAACCAGTACCAGAAAAGGAAAAAGGACAAGGTTTTTAGTCAAGACTCTTCCTGGTACCCAAAAAAGACAATTCTTGGTGTCTAATACTGGATTTATCGATTTTTGAACACGTTCCTGTACATTTCAAAATTCAAAATGCTGACTTTACAACAGCTACTGCCTGTGCTGGGCAGAAATGCTTGGTTAGTGACTCTAGACTTAAGAGGCATACATGCATATCCCAGTAAGGGAATCATGCAGAAGATACCTCCGCTTCAAGGCAGGTGTTTTGCATTACCAATTCTCTGCACTGCCCTTTGGCTTATCTACTGCGCCCAGGGTCTTTACAAAGTGCCTGGCACCAGTAATTGCATTCTGCAGACAAAGAGGTATACAAATTTATCAATTCAAGCAGAGGACAAGGACACTGTTCTTCAACATCTGGCATTTGTAAAAAGGCTTCTAACATGCCTGGGGTACACAATAAACGAAAGAAATCCTAACTGGTACCCTCTCAAATAATTACATTCCTGGGTGCAAGCTTGAATACAACTGCCCAGATGGCTTACCTTACGCCAGGCAAACAAAGGCAACTGACAATATACTTCAAACAAATGGCAACAAAAACCCAGTTATCTACAAGACAAATTCTGCAGGCTTTGAGGTTCATGGCATCCTGCATTCTACTAATTCCATATGCAAGACTGCATATGAGGAAACTTCAATGGTACCTAAAACGTTTATGGAGCCAACATTGTCACAGTCTGGAAACAATGATACCTCTCATTCCCTGCCTACAACAGGAGATGTTAAGTTGTCTATCTCGCCTTCGTTTCTTGCTTGTTGGGATCGGAGCCGATCCTCGGCTCCGACTCGGCCATCTTCTATAGCTTGAGAGCTGTTTACTGGCTCAAGGCTTCCCCTTATCCCATGATGCCTAGCGCTAGCTACCCAGATCTCGTTTGCCGCTTCAGCTGCGAGGTTTGTTGTTACTGGCTCAGGGTCGTATAAATTTTATTGTACTACTTTTTCGGTCAGATTAGGGTTCTTTTTTGATAGTTTATTGTTTTTTCAACATAGTCGCTAACTACTTTGTTGTTGTTTAGTGTAATCATAGTTTTCCCTTAGAACTCGGTTAAGTTAGAGAGTTCTTCCCCTCCCCCCTCCCTCTACCCCTCTTGTAGGTTGCGTTTTAGTTTAAGCCTTTTATTACTTTTTCTTCCTAGGTAGCCGTTTAAGTTAGAGGCTTCCTAGTTCAAAAAAAAAAAAAATCTTTAACTGTAGTATATTGTATGTTTTTGGCTAGTGTCTGTTAGTTTTTTGCTGTTCAGCCCTTTGGCCAAAAACAATTCAGTGTAGGTGTAATATTTCTCTAGTTGGATATGTCTAAAGAATCCAAGGTGTCTGGATTCAAGAAGTGTGACTTATGCTGTCAGAAAATGTCTGACAGATGGGCACACTTCTTGCGTCTATTGCTTAAGCGCAGTGCACCTGCAGGACTCTTGTTCTGTATGCCATGCATTCAGCCCAAGGGTACTGCAGCAGCACAAAAATAAGTTTATTTTGAGGGGTCTTCCTAAGCCCCAGGATTCACTGGACCAAGACTCAGCCGGTGAAATCTCCTAAACCAATCATATCGTCGGCTCCCAGCTCAGAGCCATCATTGGCCCAAGCCTTACCTACTACGTCGGTTCCGGCTGGAACCAAGGAGACTGCCTCCCCGTCGGCTCCACCAGTACCTTCGGAGCCATCGCGGACCCACAAGAGGCCGATGTCCCCTTCTCTAGAGTCTATACATTCTGCTCCTCGGTCTCCCCTTTTGCAGAGTGATCGCAGTCACAGATCCTCCCACTCTTCTCGGTCCTCTAGGCTCTCGGATCACAACATGGAGAGAGTGGTCAGTAGGTTGTTGAAGTCGCAGGCACTGGCCAAAATGTTGTCCAGCCCTCCTCAACAGGTGTCGGCTCCATCCGCTTCCATCGATGTTCCTCCTCCAACTCCATTGAGCTCAGAGCCGGAGTTTGTTGGGGTTCGGATCGTGGAACCGTCGGCACCTATATCGATTTCCCCTTCGGTTCTGTCGTTGGCTCCGATCCCCTCGAAGGTGCCTTCCATCGAGGGATCTGGGTGCTGAGACTCCCTCGTCGGCTTCGAGTGGGCGAGTGGCATCGGACCCTTGTCCGACCCCGTTCTCCCTCTCGGAGCGTCGGCGCAGGTGAGCTCGGCTCCTACATCGGCCTCTGAGCTGTCTCCCTCGGTGTGGACGAGGATTCCGGTTTCCTTGGAACCGGAGCCTTCTCTGCATCGTGGCAGAGATGCCTTCGATGTCATGAGGAGTGTACTGGCCTCTGAGTCAGCTCCACGTTCGACCCCACTGGCTTTGTCCCCTGTAGTGCCTGTGTCAAGCTCTGCCCCTCCTCCAGACCCCAAGTGTGGGGAACTGGCACTCCAGCGCACCCCATTGGGTGTTTCCTCTTCTTCTGAGGTCTCCCCTGATCATTCAGAGGAGCCCCCACGGAAGAGGAAGTGCAAGAGGAAGCACATTGACTCCTCTGAGTCTGTCACTTCGGATACGGATTTGGATGAATCGGAAGGGTCCCCGAGATCCCCCTCTGAAGATGTTTCCTTTTCAGACATCCTAGAAATGCTTAAGCAGAGAGGGAACTGGACTGTCCTAGCCCCTACCGAGGATGAATCTGTATTTCTGGATGCGTTTGGTTCCCGACCTTCCACCTCCTGGGTGTCTCCACCTTTCGATCCACCAATGTCAGTGGTGGCTCGAAGGGCTTGGTCAGGCTCGGATACAGTGGAACCAACCCCGAGGAGACCATGCAAGTTTATCACTGCACCCTCTGATAAACAGTTATTTACTAAGGGTGTTCCCGTAGATGCCATGGTGGTAGCAGCAGCCACTAAAAAGGAGTTAGAGGAAACTTCTTCCTCTGTCCATCCTCCTAACAAGGAGTTTAGGACCATGGATAGATACGGGAAGCATATGTTTGCTTCAGCGACATTTTCTATGAGGTCGCTGAATTACTTATGCCATTTTACCAGGGTTCAGAGGGATCTCATGAAGGAGCGTGGAGATCCCCTCCAGGATCCATCAGCTGAAGGGGCTCAAGCTAAAGTGGCTTCTCAGCTGGCGACCCTTAATTCGGTAGTTAACTCCTTCATGAGGCTCATTTCCTATGCAGCCAATGGTGCGAGTAGAGCCGCAGGTACAGGCGTGGCCCTCAGGAGACACTCATGGATGCGGCTGTGTAATTTTGTGGAACCTTTAAGAGCGTCATTCACCAACACTCCCTTTGACTGTTAATTTCTTTATGGACCACAGGTGAAAGACACTCTCACTAGGTGTGAACAGGAAGGCAAGACTCTCTCTGCCATGGGAGTCCATTTTTCCACTCCTTCCAGACCATATCCCAAAGGTCAGCAGAGTGGTAAAATGTGGTTTCGGAAATCCCAGGGAGCCTCGCCTGATACACGTAGTGATTTTTCCTCCAGGGGCAGAGGAGGAAACAACAACAGACGCCGCCCTCTGGGCAGAGGGGGTCTGCAGAACCAGGGCAGCAGAGAATCCTTTTCTGACAAGTCCTTCCAGCATCCCTGAATGGTTGCCCAGCTGCCCGCCTCTGGAGGCAGTCGGGGGAAGACTTTCACTGTACCCAAAAGCCTGGCAAAACCTAACGCGAGACAAATGGGTACACTCAATCATATCCGGAGGCTATATAATTCCTTTCTTTCAACCTCCCTTACCGTCAAGTAAATCCCTTCCAGATGTTCCACCCAATCTGAGGGCCCAAGCAGTCATAGAAGTTTCAAGACTGCTAGAAAAGAGAGTCATCCAGGAAGTCCCGGCAGACCAACTCGGATCCGGAACTTACTCAAGGTTCTTTTTGGTACCAAAAAAGACAGGGGACTGGAGACCAATATTGGATCTCAGCAGACTAAACAAGTCTGTTCAAAGAACAAGGTTTTGGATGGTCACGCTATAGTCCATTCTACCCTTTTTGGGTCAGGACAATTGGATCTGCTCAGTAGATCTTCAGGATGCGTACTATCACATCAAAATGGACAGGCACTCCAGGAGATTCCTTCACTTCTGGCTGGGAGCCAGTCATTACCAGTTCAGAGCTCTGCCCTTTGGTCTCACCACAGCCCCCAGGGTGTTCACCAAATGCATGGCAGTAGTCACTGCTCACCTGAGGCGTCAAGGATTCCAGTGTTTCCTTATCTAGATGACTGGCTCCTTACTGCTACTACCAGGCATCAACTCCTTCAAGCCAGGGACTATACAATCACAATTTGTGTCCAGCTAGGCATTACTATAAATTTTGAAAAGTCTGCCTTGTTGCACTGTCAATCTATTAGCTATATAGGAGCAGATTTAGATACAAGAAGTATGTCTGCAAGGCTACCGCCAGACAGGGTGGCCATGATTCGGCAGCAAGTTCATATCCTCATGCAATGCAAAAGGGTACAAGTCAGGTTGGTCCTTCAAACTGTGGGTTTTATGGCAGCGGCAATTCGTCTAATACCTCTGGCCCGTTTTCACATGAGAATCCTTCAGTGGCTTCTCTTCACAAAGTGGTCCTTTCAACAGCTCCCCATGTCTCACATGATCATGATTACAGAAACATGCAAAAGGCACATTTCCTGGTGGATGGTCCCCCCACTAGTGTCTCAGGACATACCATTCATCCAGCCTCGTCTGGTTGCCACAATGACCACAGATGCCTCACTAATAGGGTGGGGGGGGGCATTATCAGGGCAGGACAGTCCAAGGTACTTTGCAGCCTCATGAGTACCATCTGCACATAAATGTCTTGGAGATGAGAGTCGTGCTCCTAGCGTTGCAAGCACTTCAGGACTCCCTCCCTTCCAGGACCATTGCAATTCAAACGGACAACATGTCAGTAGTGTGGTACATCAACAAGCAGGGCGGAACCAGGTCCTACCCCCTGTGTCGAGAAGCACTCAGACTCTGGCAGTGGGCAGTTTCCTCCCAACAATTTCTGATTGCGACGCACATCCCTGGCAAGTCCAACATCATAGCAGACAGGCTCAGCAGAGCTATTCTCATGCCTCACGAGTAGTCTCTGAATCAGGTAGTTGCGGATCTGATCTTCCGCAAATGGGGACAGCCTTGCTGCGATCTGTTTGCCACCCCCTTCAACAGCAAATGCAGCAACTACTTCTCCCTTTTACAGCTTCCTGGTCACCCTCCCAGAGACGCTGTACACGATTGGCCTCAGGGACTTCTTTATGCCTTCCCGCCGTTCCCTCTTATACCCAAACTCATACAGAAAACTATATCGTTGGGTTGCAAAATGATCCTCATTGCTCTTTACTGGCCTCGACAGATTTGGTTTCCGTTCTTGCACCATTACCTCCTCGAGAAGCCCTGGACTCTGGATCCTCTTCCAGACCTGCTGATTCATCAGTCAGGAGAGCTGCATCGATCCCTCCAAACACTCCAGCTCACAGCTTGGTTGATCCAATTCCAACCCTAGCCAGGCTTCCCAGCATTTCCACGGCTGTGCATGAGATTATTGTCTCCTCTCACAAATCTGCTACTAGGAAGACATATGCTAGCAAATGGAAACGTTTCTTTTGTTGGGCAGAGGCTAGGAACATAGATCCCTTTCAGCCCCAGTTCACAAAATTTTGGAGTTCCTAACAGAGCTTTTTCATTCTGAGTCCGCTTCTGCCACAATCAGGGTTCAACTAGCGGCCATCTCTAAATTTCATGTCGGGTTTTCTAATCTAAACATTATGTCTCATAAGCTGTGTAAAGCTTTTCTCAGAGGGACTACTCTCCTTAGGCCCCCAGTGAGAGATCCCCTTCCTTCTTGGGACCTTAATTTGGTACTAACCTCCTTGATTATGCCCCCTTTTGAACTGGCAGCATCCTCCTCCTTTAAGTTTATATATTGGAAAACTCTCTTTCTGGTAACTATTACCTCAGCCAGACGTGTCTCGGAACTTCAGGCACTAAGTGTCCTCCTTACTTAGTTTTTCATAAGGACAGGGTTGCTCTGAGAACTAATCCCTCCTTCCTTATGAAAGTCTGCTCAGAAAATAATCTAAACCAATCTATAGACCTTCCTGTGTTTTTTCCTAACCACACCAATAAGGCAGAATACAAATTACACCTTTTGGATGTTCATAAACAATTGAGTTTTTACCTGCATAGAACAAAGGATATAAGAAAGTCGGATCAACTTTTCCTTTCCTATGCTAGTGGCAAACCGGGTCTTCCAGTCTCCAAAGTGACCCTGTCCAGGTGGTTGTCTCACATTACTACCTTCATCTATCAACTAAGAAACAGTGTTGTCTACCAAACCGAAAGGTCATTCTACTAGGGATTTGGCCACCTCTGTAGCCTTCCAGTCTAAGTTGCCCATGGACTCTATCTGTGCCGCTGCCACGTCAGCAAATCCTCATACCTTTATTTCTCATTACAAGTTAGACATGGTCTCCAGGAGTAGAGCTAACTTTGGTTCCACTGTTCTGAAGAGTCTGTTCCAATGCGCCGCCCATGATCGTAGGTGCTAGGGACGCTGTCCCAACAAGCAAGAAACAAAGGCGAGATAGACAACTTAACATAAAGAAGTTATGTACCTACCATAATGTTCCATGTTAGTTGTCTTCATCTCGCCTTCTTTCTTGCATCCCCCCTCCATCCCCCTATCCTATTGGACCGAGAGGAGTTAAAGTTTCACTGGATGAGTGTTCTCCGTTTATTTTCCTCTACTGACTTAGAGGTTATAACAGGTAGGTTTAACCCTCTGTTTGGAAGGGTTTGATTCCATAGCTACGGCGGGGGTTAGCTATTTCAAACGAGATCTGGGTAGCTAGCGCTAGGCATCATGGGATAAAGGTGTAGCCTCGAGCCAGTAAACAGCTCTCGAGCTATAGAAGATGGCCAAGTCGGAGCCGAGGATCGGCTCCGATACCAACAAGCAAGAAAGGAGGAGAGATGAAGACAACTAACATGGAACGTTATGGTAAGTACATAACTTTTTTTTTTCTTTGGTGGGTGGAGACATGTCACCAAAACAAGGGACTGTCATTCACTCTACCCCCTGCCACCCAAACCCTAACTACAGATGCATCAGACTATGCTTGGAGGGCCCACCTGGCGGGGAGATGCATTCAGGGCAAATGGAGCCCAAAACAAATGCATCTGCATATCAACCAAAAAGAGATGCTAGCTGTTCAGAATGCTCTGACAGCCTTCAAGGACTTACTTCATTCAGGACAACTACTGATAAAGGCAGACAACACCACGGTTATGTGGTACATAAACAAGCAGGGGGGTACACATTCCTACCCCCTTGCAGACTAGCCATGGCATTGTGGAACACTGCTTTGACTTACCAAATACATCTTCAAGCTCACTTCCTGCCAGGAAAATAAAATACTCTGGCAGACCTAAGCAGAAATCTTATGGACCTACACGAATGGAAACCGGATCCACAAATCTTCAGCATGTTAACAGGGAAATGGGGGAGCCCAGACATAGATCTATTTGCCTCTCCCCAAAATTATCAGCTGGACAAATTCTGCACAAGAATTCATCACAAAAAAAGTGTGGAAAGTGGACATCCTATCCTTCAGTTGGAAAAACCTATCAGTCTATGCCTTTCCCCCTCTGCCTCTTCTCTCCAAGGTCTTACTAAAAGTCAGACAGGAAAAACCAAAAATGATCCTAGTTGCTCCAGACTGGCCTCGACAACACTGGTACCCACTTCTAAGGAATATGTCTCAACTCCCCCCTTGGTACTTGCCTCAAATACCTCATCTACTGTCTCAGCAGAACAATCAAATTTCGCACACTCGGCTCCAAACTCTGAACCTTGCAGTATGGCTGATCATTTAATTATTCAAACACCTCTCAGTAAATCTGTGATGGATGTCATTTTGGAAGCCAGAAGACCTAGTACTAGAAAATCTTATGCTTGTAAATGGAATAGATTCTGTGCTTGGAACCAAGCACAAGGAACAGACACAGCAAAGCCCAATATTCCTCAGATTTTACAATATTTGACTGAGATACTTGACAAGGGCCTATCTTTTTCTTCAATAAAAATCTATGTCTTTGCCATCTCGGCTCATTACAATACAGAGCCTCCCCTCTTTTCTTATCCTCTGCTTAAGCAGCATCTTAGAGGGGCCAAAATTTTAAGGCCTCCCAGAAGATCTCCAAGTCCTGCATGGGACCTCAATTTTGTGCTGGAAAAACTCACCCTGCCTCCTTTTGAACCAGCAGCTACTGCGGATATAAAATTTCTATCCTGGAAAACAGCTTTTTTTCTTGGCAGTCACTTCAACAAGAAGGGTTTCAGAACTACAGGCTCTCATAGCTGTGGAGCCTTTTATTGCATTTTACCGGGACAGGGTGTTTCTCAGGACCAATCCTTCTTTTATGCTTAAGGTGGCATCCATTGTGGCTCTTAACCAGACAATTCACCTGCCAACTGTTTACCCAAATCTGCAGAATAAGGGGGAGCAGATTCTGCATTCATTGGACGTACACAGACAACTAAGATTCTACTTGAACAGGACCAAATCTCTAAGAAAGTCTGAGCAACTACTGGTAGCATTTGCTGCAGGGTCAGAGGGGAAGGCTATATCAAAACAGACTATTTTTAAGTGGATACGCCACTGCATTTGTTTCTGCTACCTGCACCATGATTAACCTGTGCCCAAGGGGATCAGATCTCATTCTACCAGGGTTGCATCTACCTCAGCAGCTTTTCTCAGAGGGATTCCAACCAAAGACATTCTAGAGGCTGCTACTTGGAGCTCTGTTCATACCTTCGCAAAGCATTATCATTTGCCTCTCTTCTCCAAATCCAGGATAGGCTCTGCCACTGCAGTCCTGCAGGGCCTTATAGTCACTCCTAATGCTGTTTAGCTCCATCCTCCCATCCATAGCTTTGGGATTCTACCCAAATGTAATGACTGCAACACGTATGGAACATATGAAGCACGAAGAACATAGTACAGTTGTGTACAATTATCATAGATGTAGATGTTCGAGTGTATTCACTGCTACAGTCC
Source organism: Protopterus annectens (assembly GCF_019279795.1). Classification (NCBI taxonomy): domain Eukaryota; kingdom Metazoa; phylum Chordata; order Ceratodontiformes; family Protopteridae; genus Protopterus; species Protopterus annectens. The sequence continues at coordinate 1,171,584,092 of NC_056743.1, read as the reverse complement.
AGGTTACCACCCGCCATTTCCCTTTTCTATACCTTTTCTTTCCTTCACTATATACTAAAGCCTTTGTGGTGTATTTGCTATTAGATGAAGGTAGTTATGCTGCTAAAAGTGCATTTATATATATTTCTGTTTATGTATATATATAATTTTGCTCCCCATTTGGGGGGGCACCTGACATCTGGAGCAAGAAAAAACTGAATAAAATGACGTTGGCTGCATGTTTTATACCCCTGACGACCTGATGTGATGGAGGAAGAGACAGCAACCGACGCAGCACCCAAGACTTTGTTATTCAGGCCGATTGAGGGCAACCTGCCAGCAGATTACCCAAATGTAATGACTGCAACAGTGAATACATAGATATATCCCTCACTTTACTAAACAGCATAGATTTGTCACATGCCACATGCTTACTAACTTCCATCCTGACACCTTTAAATCTCTTCTGTCTAAAGTTAACTGGAATTTCCTTACACAACTTCCCCTTGACGTTGCTGTCCTGTCTTTCAACTCCACCTTTCTCTATATTCTTGACTCATTTGCCCCACTTCTCACAGTCCGTATTAAATCTAATACATTTCCATGGCTATCAAATTCCACCCGCATCCTAATGAAAAATATAGACAGAGCATGGAAAACATGAACCAAACCAAACCTCCCTGCAGACTTGCTAAAATACAAAGAACTTAAGAAATCAGACCAAAAAGCATATTAATAAAGGTAAATGACTTCTGCTATAATTCACCCTCAGCCTTGAAATCTTGTTGTTTGTTTTTTCGGCTTTTCCTGGTTGGGGGTTGCCACAATGGAACTCCGGTCTGCTAATGATTGGCTGTAGGTTTTTTTTACGGTGCCGAGTTGCCAGCCTGACGCCCAACCTTCAACGAAGGCACACCCATTCACGCATGTCTTTCGGAACGCCATTTGACCGTGGGGAGGACATGCAGACTCCACACAGAAGGCACTCCAGCCAAGAATAGAACAGGAGAACCTCTTGCTGTGAGGCAACAATGCTACTGCTGCACCACTGTGGTTTCCAGCCTCAGGATGCATTATGTAGTTTAAGGAGATCCAAAATTTTGGGGGGGGTTAGATTTCAGCCTTGAAATCTAACCCTCCCAAAATTTTGGAACTCCTTAAACCACATAATGCATCCTGGTTGGTCCCTGCTCCCACAATCCTTGTCCTAATCACACTCCCAAAGATACTGCCTCCACCTTCAACACATATTTCATTGACTCTATAGCCACACTATTAAACCCCAGTGCCAGTTCATCTACCTTTTAATAATATTTCTAACCACTCCCTATCAAATCCGCCTATACTGTCATCAGTTTCTTTTTCCCTTAAACCTGTACCCACTAGCTACATGAAATCCCTCCTTTCTAAACTCAAACTTTGCTCAGCTTCTGCCGACAACTTTCCTTCCCTTTTCCTTCAGTTAACTGCCGACTCTTTTGCTCTCCCCTATTATCTTAATCAACTGCTCCATTTCGGAGTCCAAAGTCCCTTCCATATGGAAACAGTTCTTCACTCTTCCAATACATAAAGGAGGTAACTCCTCAGACATCACTAATTTTAGACCAATTGCCATCCTCTCTCTAAAGTTCTAGAAAAATGCATACATAAAAAGTTATTCTGTACCTACTCTCTGAAACTCTGCTTACACCTACTGAACATGGCTTTAGACCAAAGCATAGTACCACTACTGCCCTACTGTTGTTGTTTGTCTTTCGGCTTTTCCCGGTTAGGGGTTGCCACAGCAGAACTCCAGTCCGCTAATGATTGGCAGTAGATTTTTATGGTGCTGAGTTGCCAGCTTGACGCTCAACCTTCAACGAAGGCACGCTCATTCACGCATGTCTTTCGGAACGCCATTCAACCATGGGGAGGACTTGCAGACTCCACACAGAAGGCACTCCCTGCACTCCAGCCGAGAATCGAATGGGAGAACCTCTTGCTGTGAAGCAACAACGCTACCGCTGCACCACCGTGGATTACCACTACTGCCCTATCATTCCTTAATACTATAGCCCTTGCCAGAGGTAACCACAAACTTGTCTCCTGCCTATTCTTAGATGTCTCTAAAGCTTTTGACACCATCTCTGACCCTCTCCTTCTGCATTAACTAACCAACCTTATCTTCTCGCCTGCTACCCTTGCATGGTTTCCAGCTACCTCACTGACAGATCTCAAGCAGTGAAGTAGGAATCTGCACTCTCCCTTCCTTTCCCAGTTAAAATGGGTGTCCCTTCAGGGTTCCAAGCTTGGTCCACTACTTTTCAACATCTTCACTAATCTTCTTTATTCTTCCTGTCCTTCAGTCGTCACTGTTCCAATACGTTGATGACTCTGCTGTCATCACTATTGCTGATTCTCCCTCCGAACACATTTCTACAACACAGAATTCCTTTAAGTAGAAAACTGGCAATCTTATAACCAGCTTATCCTTAACCCCAAAAAAGCGAAGCTACTGCTTTTTCTTCTTAAAAACTACAACCACAATAAATCCACTTTCACAATCCTGTCTCTCAATAACACACACACATCGAGGTGGAAACTAGCACTAAACTCCTGGGTGTCATAATTGACGACCAGCTCAAATTCTATCTATATATTAACAACTGTATAAAAAAAACTCATCAGAAACTAGGGCTCCTCTACCGCAACAAAAAGTTTTTCACCAGTGAAAGTAAAGTAATTCTCTCTTATGCCTGCCTCCTGCCCGTCTATTTTATGGCTCTCAAATTCTTACTTGCCTCAACTCGACACTCTTTCCAAACCTGAATCTACCTACAACAAGATGGCTAAAGTTGCAGCACATCAGACTTGTAAGTCACATCACTGTCTCTCACTCAAACACCCTTAACTGGCTTGAACTACCTCACCAGCTTCTCCCTCAACTCCAGATCATCTACTCCATCCTTTATTAGCCTTCTTACTGCCCAACCTCATCATCTCCCACTATTCACCTGCTAGATCCCTCTGTAGCTCTAACCTAGATCTGCTACAAATCCGCAAACCTGAAACTAAGAAAGGATGTATTCTCTATAGCTGTAGTCCTTCCAAGGCATGGAACAAACTCCAACTAGAGATCAGGTCACTCAAGCAACTTAGTCAGTTCAAGCTAGCCACTAAAGAATACATTTTAAGCCAATGGACCTGCCTCTGTACCCACCTCCTTTAAACAGCTTATTAACCCTAAGTGCACACCTCTATCTGCTCCCAACCTATGTAACTTTCTCTACCTCTCTAGACCTCATCTCCCATTAACTTTGCTATCCTAAGCACATTACATAATTCTTATCTGCATAATGTAAGATTTTACGTCTGGTGACAAAACTATTGTTAGTCCTTCTGAATGATGTAGGATTCTAAATCTGACAGACACTGATTAGTTTATGTAGTAAATCCTTGTTTTTATGTATATGTTGCTTTGAATATTTTCTGTAAACCAGTTGTTGATTGTTTACTTATTTTTGTAAATTATAATCTGTCGAACATGTGGCGCTTTCTCCCTGGGCCTCCACTGAAAAAAGGGCTACTTAGCTTAGTCAGACAAACCCAGTCAACAAATGTAAAATAAAAACTTTGTTGCATATTTGGGAGCCATGCATACATTCTCCCATTGTTTCTTTGTAAATGTGTTGTTAAATCTTTCTTCCCAATATCTTCTGACCTCCTTTGATTGATTCCTATAGTTGTCATCCAGTATTTTGTATACTTTTCTAATTATCCCTTTTTAACAGCTGCTTCACTTCTATATTAAACTAAAATCTCAACAAGAACAATTCTTTCATTTAAGGTTCCCCTATCACTTTATTTTTGCCTATGCTCTGATATCAGTCCCTGATAAGAAAATCAGTCTCTAGCCTGCAGTCCAAATGTCCTCTTGGCCTCTTCCTATTCTGTTACCTTTCACTATGTAGTTAATTGTCACCAACACCTTGGTTCCTTTACCAGCTTCCTCCAGTAAATGCGGATGGCCACAACTCCTCACTCTGCTTTTAGTAAAAGTTTTGAACCAATGCAGACAGTAAATGCAAGTTGTTCTTCAGACCAAATCAAAATTCAAATAGAAGTCCACACCAAATGACAGATGATATTTGCAAAAAAACATAGTTTAATCCACACAACGAAAAGACAAATCCAACCACAAGCGCTTTCGCCCGTTTGTAACGGGCTTTTTCAAGTGTAATCATTTGCACACAACCCAATGCTTATATATCTTTCAGATAAACTCTTAACTGAATTATTACATTGGGTTGTTAAAACAATTAAGCGATTGCAAAATTAAATGGAGTAAATTTACATAGTAGATTTACCAAAGGTACTGCTCAAGTCAATGAAAACCAAATGTAACGCCAATACATTGCGCGTTGATTTAAAAACAGGTTACATTATTTTTAATAATTAATACCATGGTGCTACTCCACCACATAAAATTTAAAATACAAATGCTTAAAAAACTTTAACCTGAATAAAAACCACAATGTAGATGAATATGAAACAGCAGTCAATAAAACTCAAATATGCCTTTCAATCCTATGGTGATACTGATATTACTTGTGCACCTAAACTGTATGCTATCAGTTTAAATAAATTGGATACTTTAAATGTAAAATGCATATGAATAATGTATATAAAAATACATAACTGGCATTGTTGTGTGTGTTATGTCAAATGCTTGGTTAGATGAAATGCAAATTTAGCAAATATATAAAAAGTATTGATGTTAAAAAATGTTAATGTTAAAAAATAGGTATGTTATATAACCTAATAAAAAAATAATAATTAAACCTCAAAATCTGTGACAATGTGTTGTGAATATGCTGTAAATTGACAATGAAAATAATTGTAATTATTTTTAACATACTAAAATATTAGAATATTTATATATATATATATATATATATATATATATATATATATATATATATATATACATAAATATATGTTAAATAGTTAAATTAATTTATTAAAAGTTGCTATATAAACCAAGTTGATCAATTAATAAATAATTAATTAATCCATTAACTGAATTCTGAATGACCCACCAAAATACTAATAAATTAATTTAACTATTTATTTAACATATATTTATGTATATATATAAATATTCTAATATTTTAGTATGTTAAAAATAATTACAAGTATTTTCATTGTCAATTTACAGCATATTCACAACACATTGTCACAGATTTTGAGGTTTAATTATTATTTTTTTATTAGGTTATATAACATACCTATTTTTTAACATTAACATTTTTTAACATCAATACTTTTTATATATTTGCTAAATTTGCATTTCATCTAACCAAGCATTTGACATAACACACACAACAATGCCAGTTATGTATTTTTATATACATTATTCAGATGTATTTTACATTTAAAGTATCCAATTTATTTAAACTGATAGCATACAGTTTAGGTGCACAAGTAATATCAGTATCACCATAGGATTGAAAGGCATATTTGAGTTTTATTGACTGCTGTTTCATATCCATCTACATTGTGGTTTTTATTCAGGTTAAAGTTTTTTAAGCATTTGTATTTTAAATTTTATGTGGTGGAGTAGCACCATGGTATTAATTATTAAAAAGAATGTAACATGTTTTTAAATCAACGTGCAATGTATTGGCATTACAGTTGGTTTTCATTGACTTGAGCAGCACCTTTGGTAAATCTACTATGTAAATTTACTCCATTTAATTTTGCAATCGCTTAATTGTGTTAACAACCCAATGTAATAATTCAATTAAGAGTTTATCTGAAAGATATATAAGCATTGGGTTGTGTGCAAATGATTACACTTGAAAAAGCCCGTTACAAATGGGCGAAAGCGCTTGTGGTTGGATTTGTCTTTTCGTTGTGTGGATTAAACTACGTTTTTTTGCAAATATCATCTGTCATTTGGTATGGACTTCTATTTGAATTTTGATTTGGTCTGAAGAACAACTTGCATTTACTGTCTGCAGTGGTTCAAAACTTTTACTAAAAGCAGAGTGAGGAGTTGTGGCCATCCGCATTTTTTCTTCGTGGTTTACTATTTGCTGTTTATTGGTTGGTTCTGCCAGTAAATTCCTGCCCCTCGTCTGTTCTCTGTACCCCTAATTGTAGTCATCCCCATCGGCAGAATTTCCTTTCATCATTCCCATGTTGCCTTAGTTATTAGTATACTTTCTGCAACTTTGTGAATGCAATATTCTGAATGACTGTTATTCTGCTTGAGGATCTGTGTCCAAAATCCCACTGCCTGGATGCCAGCAAAAAAAAAAAATTCAGAGAACATGAAAGAAAATCAGTCACACAAGGTGAGGAAAAAAGCACCGACTGTGATGAATTCTGCAGCTGTTCCTTAAAAAGCAGTACAAGCTGCAACGGTGCAAGACATGACTTCCAGTAACGTAAAGGAAAAAAATAAGTCAAATGTACTCAGAGCTGATTTAGAATAAACAAAACACTGATGGAGTATATCAACTCAAATAACAAAAGGGTGGAAAAAGCTTTACACAGATATTTAGATGAGGTGATAAAAGTATAAAAATTTGAGTTCAAAATCTAGAAAAGGCAGGCTGAATATGAGACTGCTCAAGAAGAGCTGTTTCAGAAAATAGAAGAATTAGAGGACAGAACACATAGGGAAAACCTAAGATTTTCTGCTATACCAGAAAGACTGAAAGGAACAGACTGTATTAATTTTATGAAAGCACCACTAAGCAACTGGATTGGAATTCTACAGCAGGAGTTGTTAATTAAAAGGACACGTGTATACTCCAAACCTGGCCATGAGAAAACAGTCTAGACCTTTAATATTAAAGATGCAATCCTACCCAGCAGAATGAATTGATTGTGACAAGACTGTGGTAAAAGGACAAAGTACTAAAGGTGGGCAACAGTAGTGTGTTTGGAAAATAATTATTCACTGTTCAGCAGGCAGAAGAGGAGTACATTTATTCCTCTAATCAGGGAATGTCAAGAAGCAGGTAATGAGAGTCAAACTGCTGTACCCAGCTGTCTTCAGAATATTCGTTCTTGGAGGTACAAACTCATTTTTTGATGCAGAACATGCTAAGGAGGAAATATAAATGTTTGTCCAACAAAAAAACTGTGAAACAGGAGGAGAATCTTTTTTTCTTCTTCTTCTTCTGGTAATAAAGACCACAGACTGTGCCAGGGCTGCCTTTTCCAGTGTTTCAACAGAAGATGCTTGAAAGAGAGAGAGAAAAGCAGAATTTATTTTTATTTATTTTATTTATTGATATTTGTTAACCGGGTTCATCCAACTGGGCTAATAGCCCATTTTCAGTGGAGACCTGAGGAAAAAAGCTCCAGGTTACAAAAAAATATACAATAAACATGAATCTCAAACAAGAATATTAATTAAAAATTGCTGTACAATTAAAAGATTTAGGAAGAGTTAACTTAAATTGAGACTGGATTTGGGAGATGGAGATCAACGGGAATAAAACCAGCAATTCTGAAATTGACAAATGTGGGATTACAACGCATTAATTATATTTGTGAAACTTGACAAAGCAAGAAAACTTGGAAATAATGGACTTTTTTGACTTTGTTCAACTTGTAGGGGACTCTAAAGTATATACCCTACTACATGACATTAATGTTTGGAAGAACACTTGAGAGGGTAAGAGGAGGGAGAGAGTTAACTAAGCAAATTTGTTTTTCTTTACTGTAGTATGTTTATAATGCATTCATGATATAATCTGCATGCTATAAAGTTTTCTCAGTTATTTTTAAGTATAATGGAGATAAAAAGTAAGCAGTTGCCTCTGTTTTTCCTAATCTCTTTCTCCTTCAGTTTTAAGAAAGAGCATGATACAAGAAAAAACAATGTGTTTTTTTCATTCTTGCATAGGGAAATTACTGGATTAAGGCCCTTGGCTTGATCTAGTAACAAGTTTTAAGAGAAAGCAAATAAATAAAAAAGAACACTGAATATAATAAAGCTTTCCTCTAGCAAATAAATAAGTACATGTAGAAGCAATTCTGTATCTGGTTCTCATGTCTCCATGGTGGCAATGTAGAAAAGAGCAACAAAAAAAAAAGAATACTTCTTTCTTTCAGTTGCTTTCTTTCAGTGACTAGGACATGATATTTTCTGAAAACATTCAAGTGTTTTCACAATCTAGATAACACAAAACCAAGACAACACTTAGAAGCACAGACTGTACCATGTATAACCCTCCTTTTAGGTTAAACCATTTCTGTGAGTGTGGCTGTCAGTTTGGGACAGTTGTTCTTGTTAGGAGGGTAAAACCTTAGTATTTGAAGATGTACATAGTTTTGTGTGTTAGTATTACTTTAATAGGTTTAGGGGTATGTTGGGTGTATTTGTTTTTTGTTTGATGGCTTTCAATAAAACACAAAAAAAGTAAGACATGCCATAGGCTGAAATTGATATGACAAGAAACTGTATAAAATATCAGCCTGCCAGACATTAATGTATGCATGTAATACAAAATCTGGAACTAGATATTTAACAAAAAAAGCTGTTACAAAAGGTGGGAATAATAACATAATGACTTTCTGTATTATCTTTAAATGTAAATGGTCTTGTAGACATATCCAAAAAAGAGAAAGTAGTGAACTGTATTAAAAATATAGAGTATAAGTAGCTATGCTGCAGGAGACACCTTTGGAAAAAAATGAAGGAGGAGGATTACACTGGCATGTATTTATATTCTACCTAAAACTACTAAAGTGGAGCATAAGAAAAATATTGGGAGAAATCTGCTTTCAGCAGGGAATATTCCTTGTAGATGGGGACTGGAATTTGATTTGCAGCTGTGAAGATGCGTCTGTGGGGGGCAGAAGGGAAAATATAACAAAGTAGGTTAGATTTTTCAAGAAATTTATGAATATATTTGGCAGGGAAGATGTCATTTAAGTAGGAGTTCGGAATAAATTTATAGATCATTCCTCAAGATACAAAAATTTGTCTAGCCCATACAGAACTTATATTTCACAGGAACATATGTATTTAATTGAAATTTTTGATATGCATCCAATAACTATTTCAGATCATTTGCTAATAATAATTAAAATAAAAATGCAGGGTAATGAAATAAAAATGAGACACTGGCAGTTTCACAGCCGTTATTTTTTTCTTCTTCTACTACTGGAGCTTTTTTAGCAATTAATATAAGTACTCCTGTTTTCCTTTGTCCTGGATATCTTGCAGAATTTCCATCCAGAAATCCTCTCTTTATCATATGTGCATGCTCATTTTTTCCCAAATGTGTCTCCTGTAGCATTGCTATTCACACTCTCCACTTTTAATAGAATTAAATGTTCTTTCCTTATTTATACCTGAAAGACCATGTGCATTCTAAGTTAATATGGAAAGTGCCTCCATTGTAGTAAGAAGTCATTCTCACCTATTATATATTTCAACTTTTTTAAATGTCTGTTTCCAGCTTTTGTGATAGGTGTACCCATTAATGTTTGGCAGGTTTATTATTTATGCAGTTTTAACTTCAACATTGGAACCTATGTCACATTTTTAAGACTTTGTTTTAATAAAAACACTCAAAAAACATATCCCAGAATACCCCTATAACCTACTAACTTAATACAAACGCACAACTCTGTACATCTTGAAATAATGAAGTTTAACCCTCCTAATAGAAGCATTTGTGCTAGATAGACAGCTGCTAACACAGGCCTTAATTAACCTGAAATTGAGGACCATGCAAAGATGCATGTTATTGACTGTGCTTCTACTTACACTAATCGTCTGTATTTTTTTATCTTTATTCCTCCTCTCCAGATGTAAAAACTACTTGCATAATTTTAGAAATCATTAACTTTTAACTTTGAGTAAACCATTGTTATGTCTTTTATTGCCCTATTATCATCTTGCCTCCATAGAAAAGTAAGAGAAAAAAGAAAAAAATGAAGTCCTCTGTTGCAGCCTGAAAGACAAGCTGAAACATTTATCTCTAAAGGAAAATTTTCATTATATTCAGTGTTCTCATATTTACTTGTTTCCACTTAAAATTTATTGTTAGATCAAGCCAATGGTCTTGATCCATACACACACCTATGCAAAAGTCAGAGAAAACATATCAGCTCTTATATTATGATGTGTACTTTTATTCCATCCCCCCACCACAACCCATGATTACAGTCTATTAACTTAAACATGTTTTTCTCTTACTTTTCTCTTTTTCTACTGTAATGCCTACATTTCTTAATACCAGTAAAGAAGAAAGAGGAGAAGAAGAAAAAAGGTACCTGTTTACTTTAACTGCATCACATACAAGAACAATTAAAATATTTCACTGTAAAGTATGCAATTTACATTTGTAAAAGGTTTCATAGAAATACTGTCAAGAAAATAAATTTTACTTTTTTCCTTCCTCCCCTCCTCTGAGTCCTTCAAAACATTAATGATGTGGAGTGAGGCAGATGCTTTTCATTTCCTTGGAAGTTTAACAGTGTCAACAAAACTCCATTTTTGCCACTTATTCTTATACGGATGTTTCACAAATGCATTTGGTTCTTTGCAGTTTCACATTTATTCACTAATGTCTGTGTTGCTGGTCTTCATATTCATCACCATCTTCTAGCTCCAGATTTCAATTCATTTCTATGGTGTTGCTGATTCTTCTGGTCAACTCCTGTGCTTTTTTTCTCTCTCTCAATAATTTTCCTTTGGAACAGTGGCAAAGTCTCTCTTTGTGCTTTATTATCAGAACAATGAGAAGCAGAGTCCACTTCTGCTTGATAGCTCACTTTTTGTTGGACAAACTTTTGTATTTTCTCCTTAGCCTGTTCTGCATAAAAAATGGCTTTGATCCTCCAAGAAAAATAAATATTCTGAAGACAGCTGGATAAAGCAGCTTGAATCTCACAGCAGCCTGACTTTCCGATTACTTAAATAAATTTGTTTTTCTTTTGCTTGGTGTACACTGAATAATCATTTTCCAAAAATACTCTACTTTCTCCCACTTTTAGCCACAGTTGTGTCAGGATCCACTTTTTCTGTGGGTAGGTTTGCATCTTTATTAATAAAGGACTTGGCCACTTTCTTGTGGCCAGATTTAGAGTATGCATATGGGGTGTGCCTTTTCATTTAACATTCCCTGCTGTGGAATACTCATCTAGATACTTATTTGTGCCTTCATAAAATTCATACAGTCAGTTCCTTATGATTTCTCTATTACAGCAGAAAATCTCAGATTTTCCATACATGCTTTGTCTGTAATACTACCATTTCTGAAACAGCTCTTCTTGATCATTCTCGTACTCGGCCAGCTTCTGTCATTTCAACCTCTGATTTTTGTAGTTTTATCACTTAATATCTGTTTAAAGTTTCCATTTTTCCCAGCTTTTTCTTGTTTGAGTTGATGTACTCCTTCAGTGTTTCATCTCAGCACATTTGACTTATTTTTTTTTCCTCTAGATTACTGGAAGCTGTGTCTTCCACTAAAGCTGGAGCTTGAATTGCTTTTTGTTCAATGGCTGTGGTATCCTTCTGAGTCAGTGTTTTCTCCATCTTTTCTAGTTGATTTTCTTTCAGACTGTCTTAGATTCTTCTTTGCAGGAATCCAGATAGTGTACTTAATAGCCAGTAACTGAATTTTACACAAGCTGACAATATCTTCAGCTGCTTCTCCATTTCTGTTTTCTCATTTGGGAGAGCTGATATTAAACTGTTGATAAGTGTGCAGCTATCTTGGAGGTCAACTTTACACTGGCTTTTAAGGCAATTTCTCAGTTTTCACACTGGGAGAGCTTTGAGCAACACCCTTTCAAGTTAGCCACTATCTTATCTCCTGAGGACTTTTCTTCTTGTGCGTTCTTAAGCCCTCCGGCAGTAAGGAGCACAGAACAGAATAGAGTTAGAGAATCATATGCCTAGTCCAATGTTTGAATCCAAGCTTCTCCTTCCACCTAAGACTAGTCTTTCTTCTGCAGAAAAATCTCAGTTGTCAAGGATGCTCTTTCTACTTGCAGAAAAATCCAAGCTGGTCAGTTCTGGTACTGAATTCTGAAATCATTATCTTACTTTCTTCTGCTTTAGTACCAGTCGAAAATGCATTTGCCATGACTTGTCTCAAAATTACCAACCTCCGGTTTCCTCCATCCCAACAATGATGTCTCTACACAACAGAGCCGCAGCTCTGTACACCAAATCCTTCCCCTGCATCTGGTAGACCCTATAGGACAATTTCAGTCCAGCCAGGCTACACCAAAATTTTGAGGTCATTTTTTTAGGTGCAGCTGATTTGGTCTTGGGTGTCTTCCCCAACACAGGATGCTCTAGATCACATTTGCAAGCAGGTCCTGACCCTTCTTATCTGGGCTTTGAGTTCCAGTACCTCATTGGCCATTAGTCGACCGGTCTGTTTTGGTCAACACTAATGGCCCCCATCAAAGCTGAAGCCTTTCACCTCAACTGCCCCAATTTCAAGAAGGTCATCAACATTATTGATTTTGGCCTTTTCTCCTTGGGGACTATCCCTTTCTTGAAACTGATGTTCTAATCTTGGTCTTGACACCCATTGTTAATGGACTGGGTATTCTGTTGCTGAACTTGACCTTTTGACTCCTAAAATCAGTGCATCTGAGTTCACTTAACATCAGTGGTCAAGCCTGTTCTGTCACCCTTTGCTTCAGAGCTAATCTGGTAGGTCTTGGTGTTGAAGTCAGCTTCAAGCATTCTTGCTGTCTAGAACTTGGACTTCCCTGTCTCTGCTTTTGGATTATGGCAGGTCCCAGTGCCTCCAATGCAAATCTCCCTCCATAAGCTGGTGCTTGAAGTATTCCAGACAGTGACTCACCTGTGATCCTCATCTAATACATTTGCCCTTATTGCCTCTCCTTCTGATCCAGGGCAGGAGTAGGGTTTCCAAGCAAGATGCCAGTCTTGTGTTCAACATGCAGTCTTCTGTCTCCTTGGACTCTCCTCTTCCAAGACAAGAGGTAAAGTCACATGTAAGTGTAAGCGGAAGCATTTAGACTCCCCAGAGGAATCTCCAACCAAAAACATAGATAATGACCGAGTGACTGCATTTAGACTCCCCAGAGGAATCTCCAACCAAAAACATAGATAATGACCAAGTGACTGATTCCCATAAACTTACCTCTTGATGATCACAAATTTGGAGAGGATCTTGAAGTTCATCAGGATTAAAGCTAAGTGGCAGTGGCCCTGTGGCATCCCTTCAAAGTCAGAACATTTCCTGGATGAAGCCTGATGGTCACTGAAATCTTCCTCTTGGGTGCTACTGCTGCCAAAGAAATGTTCAAATCAGTACTAGACAGTACCTTGAAAAACCCAGATGTGGTGTTTTCTTTCCCTAAGTACACCCAAAAAAAGTTTTGTCCCCTTAGAACTGTCCTAGCTGTTGTAGAACCCAATGGTGGATTATCCTGGCCACTGCTGCATATAAAAGTCTCCAAAGCCCCACTCCAAGGTTGTTCATTCCCCAAAAAAGGATGTATGATCTTGGGAAGATTAGGGAAATGAATGTTATACCTTACCTTCTCCATGAGGGCATTAAACAATGACATGCAAAGATTACAGGCGAACATGCAAGATGAAATGACCAAGACTCTTCTGTCACCAGATGTGGACACTAAGGCCAAGCTAGAGTCTCGGTTGCCAAGTTCTAGCTCTGTTATGAATCCACGCATGTATTTATCTTCTAGTGTGGATGATTTCCCTGCAGTGGTGGTGAAACACAGGCCTTGTTGTTCAGTTTTGCTAAGCTCCATGTAAGACTTCCATCAGTCACATATCACAGATCCTTACTTGTCAGAGATTCTGGAAAAGTAGAAATGGAATAATAGGGCAGTCATACTAAAGTTGATGTGAAATTTCAGGATCCTTATAGTCCATTTGAGAGTGGCTAAAAGCCTGTACCAACTTTGGTTCCAACATCTCAAAAGGATAATTCTGTATGCTTTGGAAATTGCTGCCAAAGAACAAAGCATTGTCAAAAATGGGTATGCTTCCTCAACAAAGCAATTGGGGGGCTCACATGTCCCTTCTTTAAGGTCAGTTCTGGCATCTCTCCTGCCTAGCTGCTCCACTCTGGATGGAGTCGGGCATTATTTCTACCTGTTGTTATGGCCGGCATCACTTGTGACAGCTAAGAGGTAGTCTGTCCAAAGGCTGTTTAATTCCCTTTTCATTTTCATCTCCTCCTAGACTGCAGTCTCTTCCTATTCCTGACATCCCATCCAGCAAAACACTGGTAAAAAACTAAAGACATAGAGCCTGCTGCTTAAAAAATGGTGATTCATTAGGCCCCAGTGTTTCCTACTCCTAAGCATACACAAAAAAGGACATGGCTTCTACTTAAGGATATTAGTGCCAAAAATGAATAAAGGCCTCAGGCCCATTTTTGATTTGAGTGTCCTAAATAAATATGCTATCAAGCAGTCCTTTTGAGTGGTCATGGTGTAGTCCATACTTCCCTTCCTGAGTGGATGTGCTGTTTGGACCTCCATGATTCATACCAGCCCATCAGACGTGAATCCTGACAGTAATTTAACTTTTGCATCTGATACAGCTACTTTCAGTTTAGGACATTGCTATCTAGCCTCACCCCAAAGTTTTCACAAGGTGTATGTTAAAAGTTTAGCATCTCCTGCATGGAGTGTGTGCATATCTACAAGGATTTACTTTTCTGTTTTCATCTTTTGGTATAATGGTTAACCCTGTAACATCTTACATAATGTCCTCTCAGTCTGTAATATTTATGGCCTACTGTCTGAACATCATGACTTGCTTGCTCGGGTCTTCCAGTGAACACTATTCTCATCAAAGCTACTTTTCTACAAAAAACAGTGATGTGATCTCAACCTGTTTGTCTTCATGCCCCGAGTCTGATGGCTTCCTCAATCTTTATGGCTGCTCATGCCAGAATGTTCATGATGGTTTTTTAGTGGATTGTCATAGAACAGTTGAATTTAGCTTTTAAACTTTCTTTATGCTACAGTAAGGCTTTTCAAGAAATGCAGTGACCATGATCATTGTGGATTGTTGACATGAGCTTGTTGCTAGGCACACACTTTCAAGCCCCTACACCTAAGATGACAGTGGCTACAGACACATCTGCTTTGGGGAACAAGGCAATATTTTGAACACAGTATAAGGCACCTGTTCACCTCTGTAGGTCTATATGCACAGTAGTATGCTAGACATGAGGGTCATTCTCCTCATTTTGAAGGCATTTCAGGACACAAAATTTACCTGTATGACTGTCATCCATTGGAACAGTACAACAGTAGTCTGCTGTGTAAAAAGCAGGGGGGAGACACTGTGGGAATGGGTTCTTGCCTCTAACTGACTTCTGGCTGGCACCCAAAACCTCAGTCACACCATTTAAGTCACTGACAGGCTCATCTGTTGTCTCTTGATGTCACATTAATGATTCCTAATTCCATGAGCAGCTTGGAATTTGTCCACTTATTGGACGGAACCATGATGCAACCCCTGTGCCCCCATCAATTATTGGTCTACAGATGCATCACTTACTTTTCATTTATTCCAGCCTTGGGAGGATTCTCTAGGGATGCATTCATCCAGAGCTGGCAGACAAAATTACTTTGGACTTTCCCCAGTTTTTTCTTACCCATAGTTTTTTGAGAAAAATGATCAAAGACTAAATTATTTGGATAGTTATCTTTTAGGCTTAACAAGTTTGGGTGACTCCGCTTTGATCTCATCTCTTTGAAAGGCATCCCCTATTGAGACACCCACAGCCTGTTGTCCCACTTCACCCTAGTTATTTACTCCCCAGTGTTAAATGCATGGTTTCAACCGTTTCAATAGTGGTCAAAGATTCTCCTTACCTATACAGGTTGGTGCAGATGTAGACTTCTAACCACAGACCTGTTACTAGAGAAAATATATTTATGCAAATGGGCTTGCTTTTGTGACTATACCACAGCAAGAGGACCAAACCCATTCTCAGGTCTGATCCATAATATTGTAGGATATTTTTTCCAAGATTTTTGGTGCAGACCTAAGTTTTTTCCTCAGTAAAAGTTTACTTGATAGCCAATCTAGATTTCCATCAGAGAGCAGTTTCTGCTTCACCGACTTCCATTAAAGTATGCAAATGTTTCTCGAAGGGAGTCTTTTTGTCTTGTGTTTTCCTTTCAAGTCTCTTATTCTTCAATGGGACCTCATTCATTTCTGGAAAAAACAACATTCTGTACTGGAATCGGCTTCATGCGTGAATCTGAAGATTCTTACATTTTACTTAGAAAACTCTCTTCCTCATGGCTATTGCTTTGACAAAAATAATTTCAGAGTTGCAGGCTTTGTGTATTTACCTATCATACATATTTTTACAAAGACAGAATATCCTTATACTAATCTTTCCTTCATGCCCAAAGTTGCAGTAGACTGAAATATAAATTGAGAAGCTTTCCAGGATGAATACATGTTATGTATGGATGTCTGTAGACCACTCTGATTTTATTTGGACAGAACAAAAAATGTAAAGCAGAATCCTCATCTGTTTATATACTCAATGTCCAAAAAGTGGGCCACTGTCTTTCTCTGTTAGGTTTGCAGTACCATAAGTATGGTAAATACTTACTTTAGGCTTACAGTACTCATAGGACAATGGCCACTTCACAAACCTTTTTCAAAAATTCTTCAGTGGATGACATTTGGCCAGCTGCTACATTGGCATCACTGAATAACTTTGCAAGACACTGTAAACTGGTTATCATTTCCAGGTCAAGATATGCCTTTGGAGCTTGGCCAGTTCAATTGACTAGAAAGAGAAAGCCCTGACTGTGTCTTTGGTGACCTGTGTTTGGACAGCAGATGTTCATCGTGCATACAGCTGCAGTAATAACAGATGGGTTCTCTGCCGTCAGGCGGGTCCTCGGTCAGCCGAATTCCAAAGTCTAGGTCCGGCGTCTGTTGTTGTCGCTTTCTTTCTTGACGTCAGTGAGGCAGGGGTATATAAGACACAGCTGACGCCATTTTCTTCAGTCTTTTTTTTTTGCCGCGCGTGCCCGAAGCAGAAGCAGTTCGCAAGTGCCGGTTGGCCAGCTCCTGAATTTACAAAAAATTGGAAACCGAAGTCTTCTTTAAAGCTAAGTACCCCATTGGGGAAACTTTTCTTGCCTCAGACCGATGTCAGAAAAAGTTAACAATTGTATTTCTTGTGGGAAGCAAATACCGCATAAGGATTTCCATTCCCTCTGCACACCTTGTTTATGCCCAGACCACGACGTCTTGGGCTGTCGCTTTTGCGCTACTTTCAATAAACATACTATTAAGTGTCGGGCGGAGTTCGCCCAACACTTTTTTGGTAAAGCCTTTGATTATAAAATGTCGTCGGAGACTCCGACTACCGTTTTGTCCAAAAAAACGCAAGGACAAGGACCGACATGTGAGGCCCGCGGTCCCCACCGACACCACGCCAAAACCGGCTACACGTGGTCCGGTTCTCAGTGAGACACCTATGCAGTCCCTGACTACCGACGACACTTCTTTGGCGGTGTCTTCTGTAACCGAGACCGCAGGTACCTCGGCCCATACCCAGACTACAACCACCGAAGCCACTGTGAGTGTTGAGTCTCCTAATGTGGACAGGTCCACTTCCACCCATGGTGTCTTCAGACCCTCATCTTCCTTTTCCATTAAGGCCTTTACTAAGTCCAAATCAGCCAGGCATCCCAAGAGGCCTGTTGCACAGGGCCCATCTCCAGGCCCCATGCCTAAAAAGCAGATGCTTAAAATGGCTGAGGATTTAATTACTCTTATCAGGGGTTCCCAACCCCCTCCAGACAAGAGACCCAGAGTGGAGGAAGATTCTCCCTCTTCTGATCAGGGCTCCATTTTTTCAGAACATTCTGATGTAGAGGAACGCTCTTACTCCCCTTTTGAAGATTCTGATGCAGAGCAGTCCATTCCTTCTGTATCTCCTCCAGAGGATTTTTCTTTTGGGGAAACCTTGCACACCTTGAGGGAACACTTCCATTGGGAAGGCCAAGACTTTTCTGATTCCAAGAAAAGACTTAGGGAATTTCTTTTACCTCAACACAGACCTCTGGCGATACCTCCTGTCTTGGACATACTTGATGATGTTTATTCGGAGGCTTGCCTGAATCCGGATTCCCTGCCTCCTGCCCCAGTCAAGCCTGATAGGTACTACAGAGTTCCTAACTCCCACCATTTTCTTTACAAAAGCCATAATGCTGACCCTGAAACCATTTCTCAAGGCCCCAAGGGAATGAAGGCCTCTACTGCTAAAAATCCACTACCTTCCGAAAGAGAGTCAAGATCCTTAGAAAGGTGGGGAAAAAAGGTATATACCTCGGCCACCCTAGCCATGAGGGCCTTAAATTGTCAGTTTCATATGCTTAAATATCAGCAGTTTCTGTTATCACAATTAAGAAATAAAATGTCTCAACCTGAACAACCAGATTTGAAGGAGTTGCAGGATATGATGCTTAGTGCAGAACAAGTGGGTAAACACACCTTACAATGTGGCTATGATGCCCTAGAGGCCTCAAGTAGAGCTGCTGTTACAGGATCAGTCATTCGTAGACATGCCTGGCTTAGGGAACAAATCTTGCCTGATCATGTGAAAGCTAAACTACTAGATGCTCCTTTACAAAAGGATGTGCTATTTGGTACTAATGCTGAGGAGATGCTACGGAAAATGGAAGAAAAAGCCAAATCTATGCAAACTGTCAAAGCTTTTCTACTGGTTCAACCACCACGTTTTAGCAGAAATTGGCCTTCAAAAAACTGGTCCTTTCCAGCCACGGACAAGCCCCAAAGAGGTAGATACAGGCGCACAAGGGGCAGAAGACAATCACAAGGATCATATAGAGGCAGGCAATGGCAAACTCCAGCACCAAGAGGTGGCGAAGACAGTGCACAACAATACAGGAAACAAACCCAATGACTTCCTCCTTTCCATGCCAAGCAAGTCTTAGCTGGCAGCACCCTTGGGAGGAAAGCTGGCATTATTTACAAGAAATTGGCATATTGTCACAACAGACAAATGGATCCTGGACGTTATAAACAGAGGCTACAGATTTCATTTTCACACTCTTCCAAAAATGAGAGGCATGCCAAACCTGCCACACAATCAAAGGGCAGAGGCACAACTACAAATTTCAAAGCTCATAGACATGAAAGCTATTCAAGAGGTACCTACTCACGAACAAGGTCACGGTTTTTATTCCAGGCTATTTCTGGTACCAAGGAAAGGAACCGACTGGAGACCCATTTTGGACTTACTCATACCAAAATTCAAGATGCTCACATTACAGCAGCTTCTTCCCATGCTGGGCAAGGAATTTTGGCTGGTAACATTGGACCTCAAGGAGGCATACCTGCATGTCCCAATCAGACAAAGCTGCAGAAGATACCTCAGATTTCTTGCAGGTTCAATTCGCTATCAATTCTCTGCATTGCCCTTTGGCTTATCTACTGCGCCCAGAGTATTCACGAAATGCCTGGCATCAGTAATTGCCTACTGCAGACTTCAAGGGATACAAATTTACCCTTATTTGGACGACTGCCTGATCCAAGCGGACAGCAAGCACATACTTCTGGAACACCTGGCTTATGTAACACGGTTACTGAATTCCCTGGGATACACAGTCAACAAAGAGAAATCCAGGCTAACACCATCTCAGAAAATAACTTTCCTGGGTGCCAACTTGGACACAAACACCCAGATGGCCTATCTTACACCAGAAAAACAGTGGCAACTAACTCAGTACTTCAAAATACTAGCAAATTGTACCAGGCTTACTGCAAGGAAAATCCTGCAGGCTCTGGGCTTTATGGCACCTTGCATTCTTTTAATCCCATGTGCAAAGTTGCATTTGAGGAAACTTCAATGGTACCTAAAAAACCTATGGTCTCAACACAGCCACAGTTTGGAAACAATAATACCAATAATTCCATGTTTGCAAAAGGAATTTCTATGGTGGGCCCAAGCATGTCAAACAAACACAGGTCTCCCATTCTGCAAGACTCAAGCAAATCAAGTCATCACAACAGACGCCTCAGATTACGCCTGGGGGGCGCACATGACAAACAGGTGCATTCAGGGCAAATGGTCCCAAAAGGAAAAGCACCTTCACATCAATCAGAAAGAAATGCTAGCAGTGATAAGTGCAATTACAGCTTTCAAGGACCTCCTGCATCCAGGACAATTATTGATAAGAACAGACAACACCACAGTAATGTGGTACATAAACAAACAAGGAGGAACACATTCATACCCCCTGTGCAGACTAGCCATGACACTTTGGAACTTGGCTCTGGAATGGCAAATCGAACTTCAGGCACAGTACTCGCCAGGTTTGGAAAACACGCTGGCAGACAATCTAAGCAGAAATATGACAGATCCACACGAATGGAAGTTGCATCCTCAAGTGTTTACAAAGATAATCCAAGCGTGGGGGAGGCCAGACATAGATCTCTTCGCCTCCCACAGGAATCATCAATTGGAAAAGTTCTGTTCAAGGACCTTTCATTGAAAGGCCTGGAGAGTGGACGCCCTTTCATTCAGTTGGACAGCATGGACAGTTTATGCTTTCCCACCTCTGCCTCTTCTGCCCAAGGTACTCTTGAAAGCAAGAGCAGACAGACCGAATATGATACTGATTGTTCCAGACTGGCCAAGACAACACTGGTACCCACTCCTGAGGAGCCTAACACATACTCCTCCCTGGTCCCTACCTCTAATGCCTCTTCTGCTGACTCAGCACAGCTACAAAACTCTTCACAGTCAGCTGAAAACACTCAATCTCGCTGCATGGAAAATTCCTTAACACCACAACAGACCCTACTCCCCAAAGAGGTGCAGGATGTCATTTTGGAGGCCAGAAGGCCATCTACTAGAAAGGCTTACTCCGCAAAATGGAAACGGTTTTGTTCTTGGAATGAGAAAAAAGGCCAGGACCCTAGAAAACTGAATTTGCCTCAGGTATTACAGTATCTAGCTGAGCTGCTGAACAGTGGACTTATTTTCTTCCATAAAAATCCATGCCTCAGCCATTTCTGCAGAATTCAACACTGATCCACCCTTATTCTCTCACCCACTCTTAAGACAGTTCCTCAGAGGGGCTAAGAATATAAGACCACCAAGGAAACAACCAATGCCAGCCTGGGATCTTAATTACATTCTAGAAAAATTAACATTGCCACCTTTGAACCAGCTGCCTCAACAAATTTGCAATATTTGTCCTGGAAAACAGCCTTCCTTCTGGCCATTACCTCAGCTCGTAGGGTTTCAGAACTACAAGCCCTCATGGCTGTGCAGCCCTTTCTCATCTTCCATCAGGACAGGGTTTCCCTTCGAACCAACCCGTTATTTATGCCTAAAGTGGTATCCAGGGTAGCTTTAAATCAAGCCATACACTTACCTACCGTTTACCTCAATCCTCAAAACAAAGGGGAACGGCTGCTACACTCCTTAGACATCCATAGACAGCTACATTATTATTTGGACAGAACAAAGCCTTTCAGGAAATCAGAACAACTTTTTGTGTCCTATGCTGTAGGAGCTCAAGGGAAGCCATTTACCAAACAGACAATTTCAAAATGGATAGGCCACTGCATACGGTTTTGTTACTCCTATCATGGAACATCTGTCCCTACAGGCATCAGATCCCACTCCACCAGGGCCACAGCTACCTCTACAGCCTTCCTCAGAGGAGTTCCTACCAAAGATATTTTGGAGGCAGCCACTTGGAGTTCTGTGCATACCTTTACAAAACACTACCACCTGCCTTTATATTCCAAAACTAGAGCAGGCTTTGCCACTGCTGTGTTGCAGGGCATTCTGGCTCATCCCAGTTCCACCTAGTGCCTACCACCCTGTGCGTAGCTTTGGGATTCTACCCATCTGTTATTACTGCAGCTGTATGCACGATGAACATAGTACAGTTTTGTACCTACCATAAATGTAGATGTTCGAGTGCTAATACAGCTGCAGTACAGTTTTCCCTCCCTCCTTCTCCTCTTGGTAAAGGCCTAGGGCCTAACCCCTCTTCATACAACCTGATTGGGTTATCCTTCTATGGTATATTTGCTTGCAACTACTGATTTTTGATTATATTGCATTGCATGTATATAAATATAATTTATGTATTGCCTTCCTTCTGGGGGCACCTGACATCTGGGGCAAGAAAGACTGAAGAAAATGGCGTTCGCTGTCTTATATACCCCTGCCTCACTGATGTCAGGAAGAAAGCGACAACAACCGATGCTGGACCTAGACTTTGGAATTCGGCCGACCGAGGACCCGCCTGACGGCAGAGAACCCATCTGTTATTACTGCAGCTGTATTAGCACTCGAACATCTACATTTATGGTAGGTACAAAACTGTACTTTTGGGTGCCTTTAGAAGGTGGTGTGGGAGGATGAGATTGAATGACTGTTGACAACTTACCCATCCTGTGGTTGGGTTGTCACACTAGTTCATCACTGGGGTGATATCTAGTGGGACCACTGTATGGTGCACCCTTGGAGTTGAGCCTGCTGCACCCATATTACTACGTGCAAGTCGCACAGTATGCATAAATGGAGTTATTCTTCACTTTCAGGGGGCAGCACATAGAAGAGTTGTAAAGTGCTGCTGCATGGAAGGAGGGCTTCTCTGGGGAAAGAGAAGGCCACCACATAGAAACAGCAATCTGGCCTGTTCCCTACCACTCTATTCTTGTTGTGGAGGAGAAGAACTAACTGTGATTTTTCAAGATGAACAAAGAAGCAGTAGCTTTCTTTCCTAGCTCAGAGATTTCCAGATTCTTCTAATGTGGAATGAATAGGGGACTGGGTGCAGGTAGAGGAGCCATCAGGCTTGGTCCAGTGCAGGGAAGTAAAGACATGCCATAATTCAGGTTATTCTTTCTTTATGAGCCACAGTGAAGGATAAACATTAGCCCTGTGTCGCAGAGGGATAAAAACCTTATTGCACCCAGGTGACCCAGGTTTGACTAGCAGCATGGATGCTGGAGGGACTAGATGGGGGATGATGGGAGTCGGTGGCTGACACTGACTCTCACCCATCCTGGGGTAGGGAGGTTGCTTAGGCACACTGCAGTTAGCCTGAAGAGATGGGTGAGCTGTACACTAGAAGCAAGTATACCTCTTGGTTGGGATGTTGCACATGTATGGAGGCGCACACACACCCTGTAGGCAGCAACTACAGAGCTCACAAGGTAGGTATTATAGGGTACACTCTTTGGCAGCAGTATAACTCTGCAGTATGTCCAACAGCCAGAGATGTGAGTTGGGATGAGCACAGAATAGTCGAAGGTGGGTGCAGTAGACCTGGTGAATGAGGAAAGGAGCTGATGGCCAACTACTGGAATGGGGGCGAAGAGGATAAACATGGGACTCTTCCCTAGAGCTGAGAGGCAAAACTGTTTATCTGCACTGGTAGTTTCATCTGTGTTAAAATTACCTTCCTGGCCCATGGCAAGGGTTCTACTGTGTGGTGTTCTGTTAGGAACCTAATTGTATGCTTTCCTTTTTTTTCTACCGGGGCTCTGACCAGTGGGATTCATAAAATTGAAGATGTGGCTTTAAATGCAAAAGATTATGGGTAGTGGGGATAAGGGTAAAGCAACATGGGAAAATTTTACAGGTTAAACTGAGTTTCTACTGGTCTTAATTTTAAATGTGATGAAATTGAAACCACCAACTCAAAGCTATCATTAAAAATATTAATTAAATATCTCATAAGAAGAAGGTTTGATGTTAAATAATTTTACATAAACTCATAAAGGCAGGGAGTATGCAACATAAGTTTTAAGTTTTTAGTGTTGGAGATGGTGACATTTATTAGGGGAGACATTTTAAATAAGACTGAAAGAATGGATTATAAATGGATTAACAATTGATGTTAAGTTGTCCATCTCGCCTTCGTTCTTGCTGTTTGGGTTCGGAGCCGATCCTCTGCTCCAACTCGGCCATCTTCTATAGCTCGAGAGCTATTTACTGGTTCGAGGCTACCCCTTATCCCAGAATGCCCAGCATCAGCTACCCAGATCTCATTTGCCGCTTCAGCTGCGAGGTTGCTTCATTACTGGCTCAGGCTTAGTATTGTTTTGTAGTACATATTTTTGCTGTTATTGTAACATTTTAATTGTAAAAGTGTTATTAACCTTAGTCCTTATACCCTTTATTGCTTTATATAGTGTGTGTGTGTGTGTGTGTGTGTGTGTGTGTGTGTGTGTGTGTGTGTGTGTATGTGTGCGCGCTTTGTTGGCCGTCGCTCCTTTCCGCAGGCCTCTTTTCCCTTGAACTCATTTTAACTTAGAGAGTTCTCCTCCCCCTCTATTAGGTTAGCCATTTAAGTTGTAATAATTATTATAACCTTTTTTCTTATTGTTATTGTGGTTCTTTAGTTTGTTGTTTTTAGGAAAATGTCTAAAGATACCAAGGTATCTGGCTTCAAAAAGTGTGACTCATGCTGTCAGAAAACGTCTCTGACAGATGGGCACACTAGTTGTGTATATTGTTTGGGCGCTGTTCACCTGCAGGACTCCTGTTCTATATGTCACGCATTTAGTCCAAGGGTCCTGCAGGAGTGCAAAAACAAATTAATCCTTCGGGGATTATTGAAGCCTCAGGATTCTCAGGCTAAAAGTACTCAGCCAGCGAAATCCCCTAAGTCTGTCAAGCTGTCGGCTCCACCTTCGGAGCAGACTCCTTTACTTGACCAACCAAGTATGTCGGTGCCGGCTGGCACCGACAAGACAACTCCTCCATCGGCTCCATCTGCCATTTCGGAGCCGTCACAGAGCCTTAAGAGACTGAGGTCTCCGTCCTTGGAACCCATCCACTCGGCACCTCAGTCACCCTTGTTAGAGTGAACGTAGCCATCATTCTTCCCACTCCTGTCAATCCTCTAGATTATCGGATCATGATGTGGAGAGAGTAGTAAGTAGGTTGCTTAAGTCACAGGCCCTGGCAAAATTACTGTCCAGCCCACCTCAGCAGGTATCGGCTCCAACCGCTTCTATTTCCGTTCCTCCTCCTACTACATTTAGCTTGGAGCCGGAGACCATGGATCTACAGGTAGTAGAACCATTGGCGCCGATCATCATCTCTCCTTCGGTTCCGACGTCGGCTCCGATTACTTCAATTGTATCTTCTATTGAGGGCTCTCTCGTCAGCTCTGAGGGGGGGAGTGGCATCGGACCCTTGTCCAACCCCTTTCTCCCCCTCGGAACTTTGGCGCAGGTGAGCTCAGCTCCAACATCGGCCTCGGAGCAGTCACCCTCGATGTGGAGAAGGACTCCTGTCTCTTCGGAGCTGTAGCTTTCTCTGCCTAGAGGTCAGGATGCCTTCGAGGTCATGCAAAGTGTGCTGACCCCCGAAACAGCTCTACTGCCAGCTCCATCGGCTCCTCCCCCATGGTGTCTGTTCCAACCTCTACTCCTCCTCCTCCAGACCCCAAGCATAGGGAACCTATACCCCAGGACACCCCATTGGGTGATGCCTCTTCTTCTGAAGCCTCCCCAATCACTCAGAAGAGTCTGCCCGGAAGAAGTGCAAGAGGCAGCACATAGACTCCCCTGAGTCTGTCACCTCAGATACAGACATGGATGAATCGGAAGGGTCCCCAAGGTCCCCCTCTGAAGATGTTTCCTTTTAGGACATCCTTGAAGTGCTTAGACAGAAGGGGGACTGGACTTCCCTAGCCCCTACCAAGGACGAGTCTGTATACCTGGACGCATTTGGTTCCCGACCTTCCACCTCCTGGGTATCACCTCCTTCGATCCACTCATATCTGTAGTGGCTCGAAAGGCTTGGTCAGCTCCAGATTCTGTGGAACCTACTCCGAGGAGACCAAATTTATTACAGCCCCCCCCCCCTCGAACAAACAATTCCTCTCCCAAGGTGTGCCCATTGATGCCATGGTGGTAGTAGCAGCCACCAAGAAAGAGTTAGCAGAAACCTCTTCATCTGTTTATCCTCTAAACAGAGAGTCTCGGACTATGGACAGATATGGAAAGTGAATGTTTGCTTCAGCAACCTTTTCAATGAGATCCCTGAACTATCTATGCCATTTTACATAGATTCATAGATAAGTACTAAGCTAACTGCCCTTGCAAGCCATTTTAAGCCTAGCCAATTATCCCTTGGGAGCGTCAAACCCTGCACCTTGTGTTTATAAGGCAAACACCTTAATCATTAGGCCACCCTTCCAATCCTTGTCTTCAAAGGGATCTTGTGAAAGAGCTTGGAGATGCCCTTCAAGATCCTACAGCTGAGGGAGTACCAGCCAAATTAACTGCTCAGCTTGCGACTCTTAATTCCATAGTCAACTCCTCCATGAGACTGATTTCCTATGCAGCTGATGGAGCAAGCAGAGACGCAGGGACAGGTGTGGCTCTCCGGAGACATGCTTGGATGTGGCTGTGTCAGTTTGCGGAACCCTTTCGAGCATCCTTCACCAATACTCCCTTTGATGGCTCCTTTCTCTTTGGGCCTCAGGTGAAAGACACATTGACCAGGTGTGAGCAGGAAGGCAAGACTCTCTCTGCCATGGGAGTCTGTTTTTCCACCCCTTCCAGACCTTATCCCAAGGGTCAGAAGAGTGGAAAGATGTTCTGAAAATCCCAGGGACCCTTGCCTGACACACATGGTGATTTTTCCCCCAGGGGCAGAGGGGGAAACAACAATAACAGATGCTGCCTTCGTGGCAGAGGGGGACCGCAAAATCAGGGTGACAGAGAAACCATCTCTGCCAAGCCCTTCCAGCATCCCTGAAGGGTTGCCTGACTGCTCACCTCTGGAGGCAGTCGGGGGGGGGGGAGACTTTTGCTGTACCCAAAAGTCTGGCAAAATATAACAAGAGACAGATGGGTACTATCCATTATATCCGGAGGTTACAAAATTCCCTTCCATCAATTCCCCCATAGAATCAAAAAAGTCCATCCCAGATGTCCCACCCAATCTAAGGGATCAAGCAGTCACAGAAGTTTAAGACTGCTAGAAAAAAGAGCCATTCAAGAGATCCCCGCAGACCAACTAGGATCCGGAACTTGAAGATTCTTTTTAGTACCAAAAAAGACAGGGGACTGGAGACCAATACTGGATCTCAGCAGATTGAACAAATCTGTACAAAAAGAAAAGTTCCGGATGGTGACACTGCAGTCCATTTTCCCTTTTCTGGGTCAGGACAATTAGATGTGCTCGATAGATCTTCAGGACGCGTACTACCATATCAAGATGGACAGATGCTCCAGGAGATTTCTTCACTTCCGGGTAGGGGCCAATCATTACCAGTTCAGAGCTCTGCCCTTTGGTCTCATCTCAGCCCCCAGGGTGTTCATCAAGTGTATGGCAGTAGTCGCGGCTCACCTGAGGTGTCAAGGATTCCAGGTGTTTCCCTATCTAGATGACTGGCTCCTGACTGCTACCACCAGGCATCAACTCTTAGAGGCACGGGATTATACAATCACATCATGCACTCAACTAGGCATTACAGTAAATTTCAAAAAGTCTGCCTTGTTGCCCTGTCAGTCTGTCACATACATAGGAGCAGAATTAAACACAAAAGAAATGTTTGCAAGCTTACCACAGGAGTTTCCACTATTCGTCAAGTGTTAATTCTAATGCAGAGCAAAAGGATTCAAGTCAGGTATGTCCTCCAAGCTCTAGTCTCCATGGCACCTGCCATTCTTCTTGTCCCATTAGTGCATTTCCACATGAGAATCCTTCAGTGGCTTCTTTTCACGCAGTGGTCTTTACAGGAGCTACCCATGTCTCACATGATCCTGATCACAGAAACATGCAAAAGGCACCTTTCTTGGTGGATGGTCTCCCCACTAGTGATTCAGTGCATACCTTTCATACAACCCTGTCCGGTAGCCACAGTGACCACGGACGCCTCCCTGATAGGGTGGGGGGGCATTCTCTAGGCAGGACAGTCCAAGGCACTTGGCAACCTCGCGAGTACCATCTGCATATCAATGTCCTAGAAATGAGAGCGGTGCTCCTAGCATTGCAAGCCCTTCAAGACTCTCTTCCTTCCGGGACCATTGCAATCTAAACGGACAACATGTCAGTGGTGTGGCACATCAGCAAACAGGACGGGACCAGGTCTTACCCCTTGTGTCGAGAAGCACTCAGACTGTGGCAATGGGTGATTTCCTCCCAACTTTTTCTGATAGCAACGCACATCCCTGGGAAATACAATGTCATAGCGGACAGGCTCAACAGAGAGACATTCTCATGCCTCATGAGTGGTCTCTGAATCAGGAAGTTGCAGATCTTATCTTCCGCAAATGGGGACAGCCTTGCTGCGATCTATTTGCCACTCCTCTCAACAACAAATGCAGCAGCTTCTCCCAGGTCATATACCCAGAGATGCTCTAGTCCAAGATTGTCCTCATGGACTCCTTTACGCTTTTCCCCCTTTTCCCCTAGTACCAAGACTCATACAGAAAGCAAAATCGTTGGGTTGCAAAATTATCCTCATTGCCCCATATAGGCCTCGACAGATATGGTTCCCATTCTTGCACCTCCACCTTCTGGATCAACCATGGATTCTGGACCCGGTTCCAGATCTTCTGATTCATCAATCAGGCGGGTTGCATCAATCCCTTCAAACTCTCCAGCTCACAACTTGGTTACTCCACTTCCAGC
Organism: Protopterus annectens; assembly: GCF_019279795.1. Taxonomy (NCBI): domain Eukaryota; kingdom Metazoa; phylum Chordata; order Ceratodontiformes; family Protopteridae; genus Protopterus; species Protopterus annectens. The sequence goes on along the minus strand of NC_056743.1, from coordinate 1,171,555,446 downwards.
CTTAGCCAGGCTTTCCAGCATCTCCCCAGCAGTCCGTGATATTATTGTTTCCTCACATAAGTCTACTACGAGGAAAATGTGTGCTAGTAAATGGAAACGGTTTTCTTACTGGGCAGAATCTAGAAATTTGGATCCTTTCTCAGCCCAAGTCCATGAAATTCTTGAATTTCTAGCACAACTTTTTCAGTCTGGTGCGGCTTCTGATACCATTAGAGTACAGCTAGCTGCCATTTCTAATTTTCATATCAGTATGTTTAATTCTAGCATAATGTCTCATAAGCTCTGCAAGGCCCTTATGAGAGGAAAATCTCTTCTTAGAACCCCAGTTAGAGATCCTCCTCCTCCTCCTTGGGATCTCAATTTAGTTTTAGCTTCCTTAATTTTGCCTCCCTTTGAACCAGCAGCATCATGTTCCTTAAAATTTCTTTCTTGGAAGACACTTTTTCTGGGTGCTATCACTTCAGCTAGACGTGTCTCAGAACTTCAAGCACTGTGTTTTTCCTCCTTACCTGGTGTTTCACAAGGACAGAGTTTCTCTGAAGGCCAATCTATCCTTTATTCCTAAAGTCTGTTCAGCGAACAATTTAAATCGATCCATAAATTTCCCAGTTTTCTTTCCCAATCACAGCAACAAGGCAGAATACAAGCTCCACCAACTGGATGTTCACAGACAATTGCATTTTTACCTCCATAGAACTAAGGAACTAAGAAAGTCAGACCAGTTATTTCTTTCTTATGCTTTCAACAAACAAGGCCTTCCAGCTTCTAAGGTGACCTTATCCAGATGGTTATCTGATACTATTGCCTTTATCAGTTACGAAATAGAGCTACCAGCTAAACCAAAAGGTCATTCTACTAGAGCATTAGCCACCTCTGTAGCCTTTCAGTCTAGGTTGCCCATAGACTCAATCTGTGCAGCTGCCACTTGGGCAAACCTTCATACTTTTATCTCTCATTACAAGGTGGGTATGGTTTCCCGGAGCAGAGCTTCCTTTGGTTCTACTGTTCTGAAGAGTCTGTTCCAATGAGCCACCTGGGATTTTAGGTGCTAGGGACGCTGTCCCAAACAGCAAGAACGAAGGCGAGATGGACAACTTAACATAAAAGAAATTATGTACCTACCATAATGTTCCATGTTAGTTGTCTTCATCTCGCCTTCCTTCTTGCGTCCCTCCCTCCTTCCCCCTTCCTAGAGGTTTGAGAGGAGTTCCTTTTGTTTTCACTGGCTGAGTATCTTTTATTACTTCACATGCCAGGTAATTTATGACTCTTTCCTTGTTTAGGTGTATTGGGCAACCAGTTTTTAGGTAACTGGTTACTCTACTTATGTCTAGTGTGCGCTATCATAAACGAGATCTGGGTAGCTGACGCTGGGCATTCTGGGATAGTGGGTAGCCTTGAGCCAGTAAACAGCTCTTGAGCTATAGAAGATGGCTGAGTCTGAGCCGAGGATTGGCTCCGAACCCAAACAGCAAGAAGGAAGGCGAGATGAAGACAACTAACATGGAACGTTATGTTAGGTACATAACTTCTTTTTTTCCTGGTGTAAACAGTGCTGTGAGCATACTGTGTGTTAAATCAAGACCATTAAAGAAATACCTGAATTTGTAGTCAGTAATGTTGTTTTTATATTATGTGATATTTTGAATGCATTTAAGTAAATATTATGATATGTTGTTTTTTAAACACTTGATAAAGCATTATTGCGCAAGTTTTGTGACTTGTGTATGCAGTAAACTTCTTCATGGTGTCCAGATCCAGATTTTTTTGTCCTTTGCCTTTTAGAGCCATTGGCAATGAAAATAAGACACACTCAATTTCAAAGGTATAACTGGTATGCTCAAGAAAAAATTGCTTTGTTTGTAGTTTATATTATTTTGTATTTGGTAAATCCAGAAAAGCATACATTGTGTTGTAGAACATTTGAAACATTATTGGTTTTTTTTTTCAAGATATAAGCAAGGATAAAACAAAGGTTATAGCAATAAATTACGTTCCCCCATATGAATTGGTTCAGCACTATAAATTTTATGGGGACACAAAAACATGAAGTATTTAGGTATTTGGATTAAAAAGGATTCTGTTATAACAGCTACAGATAAGGAAAAGACTAAAATAATAATAAATAATAAAAACTCGAAGTTGAAAGCTCTTGATGGTGGAAGTGGTTAGTAAGGTACAAGTCAAACATATTTTTATCAACAAGTCGATAATGTTGTAGACCATAACTAATAAAGAATTAAAGGAACTGATTTGACAGGGAAAGAGGGCAAGAGTTAAGTGGGATAAGTTGATTCTCCCCACAGGACAAGGTTGTTTAGGATTACCAGATTTGGAGGGAAACTTTAGAGCTGCACAGTTAAGGCTCATATATAGAGCACAATTAAAAATGGAAAAAAATTATGTAAAAAAACTGGAGGGGGGGGTCAAGAAATCGGAAGAGAGTAGGATTTGGGATGCAGACACTTAAGTAGAACAAAAACAACCATATAGAATATTATATGTGCGAAGTATATATTTTCCAGACACCTTAATGGTTATTGATATCAGTTGGGTATGACAACCCTGTGTTTCTAAAGGTTAGCCAAACATTCCACGTATGCTGTCCTGATGATGCTGTAAGAAGGCTGAAACATGCAAGTCCACAGCTAGTGGGGTTTGACTTTATTGGCCTGAATTTGTCCATAGATAGACTTAAAAAGAGAGAAGAAAGTCATAGACATTCAGAATTGCCATATAGTTGAAACACCTGATGTCCTTAAGGTGTTGTTTGCATATATCTCATGTTACCTCTAATGCAAGAGGTTTAAGGAATCATAAAGTGGAAAGTCTCGCTTTGCAAGATTTTTCTTTTGTTTTTTACTGATTGGTTTTCTCTATGACATTTTTACTCATTGTTTTAGTTTAAAATTTTTAACTTTGTTAATATGACCATGCCTGGTCAGGAGAATCACAACCTGTGAAATTATTCTCATGCCTTGTCTGAGGTTATCCTTAAAAACGTATATTGTAGTCTTGATAATTATGTTCAGGGTGTTTTAGTTATTCTAAAATATGCTTGTTACTTTTCCTATAAAATTCAGAATCAGTACAAACAACTTTCTACTGAAAAGCAGAATTCCCTGTTCTTACTGCTTAATGAAATCTGTAGATAATTCAGACATTTTAATGTATTAGAAAGCTGATTTCTCAGTTTCTGCAGAAATAAATCTGACATTAAACCACTCTTAACCAAGATCTCATAACGCATTACTATTTTTGCAGTGCATGGTGCATAGAGCGTTATAAACGATATTTTTTCTGCATGTGACCAAGTAAATGTATAAAGTGATATTTACATTTTCTTTGCATCAGTTTTAGTGTAGGTAAAATATATTCAGTATAGTGATTTAGATACATTTTGGCTTCATTAATAAAATGTCAGTGGTACATATCTTGATTAGTAAAACAATCTAGACATAGCTGGAAAATCTTGTAATACAATAATTTAAATGCTTTTATATGGAAAATCTTGTAATACAATAATAATTTTAATGCTTGTATATGAAAACACATATTTGCCTAATTGAGGCTGTCAGTGAAACCAGAGATTCACACACATCAGGTTATACTCATTACACAGATGTTTGTGTAAATTAAAAACATATTTTTCTTGTACTGAGAACAAGCAAGTCCTGTCTTTCTGCCTTGAGTCTTAAGAAAAAAATGATGTAGGTCTTTCTATCTTGAATAAACAGATATCCCTAATCTTAGATTCCATTCTCAAGTGCAGTATGTCATGTGCTTCTTTTACGACATTTCTGGTCCACAAACTTCAAATATGGTTACCTTTTTAACATGAATTTGAGCAATATAGATGCTGATAACAGTATTTAACTTTTTATATGTAGCTCACAAGAATAGGATAAAATATATCAAATTATGTAAAGTCAGAGATCCAAATTTGTCATCCTCAAGGCTGCAGAACTGACCTTTTTACAACAGCGAAAACTAAGTGTGCAGTATTAGTCTTTCTTATTAACTTACAGCCTTCAAGAGCACCCAGTTACAACTTTAAGTTGAACTCTGTATCCCAAAGCATTTTCTTTAGTTGGTACCCCATTCCTGACGCCAAATACTGTAAGAAATCTCCCTGCACTAGTATGGTGACTCATGGTTGTTGTCCCTTGTTCCACTGGTGCTGTGTATTATGGCAGCTGCACAGCTAATGCTTTGGAGAATCTGTGTATTTCATACACGTCACTACATCTTTATTTTTTTTTTGGACCTGGAACCACAGTCTGAACTTTTTCACCCAGTCATTTCCACATTAAATGGCAGCAAAATATTAAAAGATACAATCAGTAATGCTAGCAGCATGATGGCATGGGGTATTTTCCCTCCTAGATCACTAAGTGTCCATCTCACAGTCAATGTCTGTTGTTCTAAATGTGCTTTGTGCAAGCCCCTAATTTTAGGCTCAGCATTTTGGATGAAAGTACAAGATTCTTCTCCCACTAAAGCACAAGTACCTCCTTTGCGATCTAGAATAAAATCTACTGCCATCCAATTTTGCAGAACTACTGTTTTCATGGCAGTCATTTCTACTGTTTAGTTAAGTGAATCAAAGTTAGTATTGCTGTCTTCCTCTAGCAATACTACATTTCCTAATCTTCCATGTTGCTTTTCTTGCTACACAGGAAGGAAATATTAATGTTCCTGCTAATTCACTATCTGCTAAATATATTTGTCTTTTTGGCCTAATGTTTCTAAGTTAATGTTATGGCAGGGTAGGTGCCTTTATGACTGATGGATAAATATGTTCCAAATGCCAAATCACCCATTTCGAGCCACTTATACTTTTTCTACAAAAATATGTATACGTGTTTCAGCTGGAATTATCAGTCTTAACATCATTTCCAATGTTATGTAATTGTTTTAGCTTGTTATTGTGTCATTTTTAGAAGTATTGCATATGAAGTCTCCTTTCCTTGCAAGTACATGGCTTAGGGCTGTCAGTTTGTAGGGAATAAGCTTACAATCCTTTGGAGAAATTATTTTCACCAAAATTTGGGTAAATATTTTAATGTTTCCTAAATTCCTTAGTCGTCTTTTTTTTTTTTAACTTTTTTAAAGGGCAATCTGCTCATTCAGTTTCTAATGTGCATTGGGGTGTTTGGATGTGTTAAAGGTTTGTCAGATTCCCAAGTTTGAAACATTTTGTTAGCTAGCTGGCAAAGGGTGTTCTTGGGATACTATGAATTTCCTGAGACACAGCCCGTGTTGGAATCACTCACTGATTGTTTAGTAATGTTTTGGCATAATCCATTTTAGTAGGGTGGACTTCAACTCATCCAATGTACTCATCTGTTCTGCTGTACATCAACCCCCCCCCCCCAAGGGCAGTTGGAAGAGCATACAAAATCTACTTACACTCCTTCCCAAGTTCTTAAAAGTTGTGTATATTGCTATCCTACACTATGCATTGCATAATTAACACATCTGTCAGCTTGTTTTTATCAGCTGTCACCCCTTTCTTTCCCTTCCCTTATGAATCTAGAACTCATAATTTGCTGGTTAACCTTGGAAATTGTGATAATAATTAAGCAGTACCATTCCTTTTTCAGGTTCATTCATGATTACTTTGTGCAAAGGGCTTTTTTGAAATATCTTATTGCTCATCTGCATTCTGGCAACACAACTGATGTTCATTTCTTGCCTTGTTTGATTTCAAAACCTTGGTTTTGATCTCTGCCATGGTTGGTTCCCTCATCAAAAAGTTAAGCAAGCTTCTTAGCTGTTCGGTATGAAGTGCTTTTGCATTTAGTCATCTGGGCCAGTTTCACAAATTCTAGGCCAGTGTCCTAATTTTAGAGGACACTATTACTGTTAAACCACTAACACTAAATTTGTGGTACTCCCATTACAGCAGACTTGCATGATTTGCCCTAACTTGTTTTCTTTTGATGCATTCTCCAAGCACTGTTCTTTACACGCACATGTTGTACAGTGTCATAAAAGAGGACATACGGGTAGTTCCACCTGGACCTGACACTTGTTAAAAACTTGCTGTACATTTCATTTTCCCAAAGATTTAATATCCAGCCCAATGTTGTGGGACATTTTGTACTGCTACATTTGTTTAGCAACAAATGCTTCCTGCTTTGCCACCTGATGTACAACTTGATTAGCTCGATTGCCTTATTTTTAGTGTAGTCTTTTACTGTGTTGATGCTAACTGTAGAAATGCAATTTCCTTTTACTAAGTCCCAAATCTCTTAGTACCTCTTGTTGGCTTACTGGTTTGCCATGTGTGGTAATGGGCCCCCTCCTTGCCCAGATGGATGGGAAAAGGCAGAACCTGGATTACATATTTATTATCTGTATATTTTTTATTTTATGTTACTAATTTTTTTGATATGTTAATAATTTTATATTATTTTATTCCACTTTTTTTATTCTCCCTCCTCTTTTTCTGACTAGAACTTGTCCAATTTTACCCCCTACTCTTAGCAGAATACTCTTTTATCATGTGCCCATCTGTTACGTTTTCCTTTGAACATGTCCTCCTTTACCATTTCCCTTTGCTGTCTCCCCATTACCTTACATGGCCTTTACCTAAGCTGTTAATTTTCCTGCCAAATTCTCTCTCATTACCCCAGTGGTAACAAAACATATAAATTATTGTTACTTTAAAAGCTGGCCTCTAACTAGTTCTGCTTTCTTCAGCTATGATGGTACTACCTGCATCAGTATTCCTAAAAAGCTAGGCCATACACGTCAGGTTGGTCACCTCTCCTGAAAAACCTACAAGTAGACCATTTTTTTAAATAAATATTCATCTAACTTCTTTTTCTCTGAGCTTTATATAATTTATTTTACTGCAGGCACCTCTGGGAGTGAGTGCCTTGTAGAAATATCTGAATCTCATCCCAAGTAGCCTGCTTTTCCATGTACGTTGCACACCCCCCCCAGCATAATAGCAATAACTACTGAGCATGCATCTTTTCTAGACCACCCAATTATTTTTTTTCAGTTTGTAGTATTTTTCTTCATTTCTGTTAAAGGTTTCTTGAGAAGAGGAAGAGACTATTTTTCCTACATATATAGTGAAGATGCTTGACATTTTTGAGGTGTTAGAGACATGACAGTGGCCCAACTAATCAATGGTTGTGTGAATACACAAACTGGCTTAGTATATGGAGACCCCTACCATGCTGGAACTGATGGAGTTGCTTGTGTGGCCTTACGTACTGTTGAGTGGCAAAGCAGGCCTTCCACAACTGGGACTAGACTGTTTGACACCAACTCTCTTATCTTGGTCCAGTCATGCTCTGGTGTTCAATATCCCCAAGCTAAAACTACTTGCCGCTGTTAATTTCATCTGATAGCTTTTCTCCTGTAGTCTCATCTCCCTTACTTTCAGATGTTCTTCGTGTTTCACTGTTGCAGTCATCACATTTGGGTTATTCCTGCCAGGGTAGCCCTCGGCCGGCCCGAATACCAGAGGCTTAGTATTTCTGCGTCGGTTGCTGTCGCTTCAGGACTGACGTCAGGTCATCAGTAGTATAAAGTAAGGCAGCCGACGCCATTACATCAGTCTTTCCTACCGTGGAGCCTGAAGCATAAGCAGTTCGCACGAGTGCTGGTTGGCCTCTACATGAGTTTTGTGTACCAATTTGAAGCTGAAGTCTTCTAAAGCTAAGTACCCCATTGGGAATCCTTTTTTCTTGCACTAACCGATGTCAGAAAAAGTTAATTGTCTTGCTTGTGGAAAGCAAATACCACACTGAGACTTTCATTCTTATTGCGTCACTTGTTTAGGCCCGGACCACGATGTTCCCTGTTGTCGCTTCTGTGCTTTATTCAATGCCAGAATTGTCCATCGTTGGGCCTTTATTGTAGCTAGATATTTTTCGCTTGTAGTCCTCGAACGTCGATATGGCTTTGGTAAGCCATCCTACAGCAGATCTTCTGAAAAAACATAAAGGTAAAGACAGACAGACTGCACAGGTCCAAACCTACCAACGATGCTTCCGTTAAGCTAGTAGTTAGTTCTGCAGTCCTCAGTGAGGTGCTTTCACAGCCCCTTATGCCCGCTTCTGTGGATTCGCAGGCTACTACTGAGAACCTTTCGGAGTCCGGTATGCCACAAAACTCTTCTTCGACTAAGGATCCTGCAGTCGTCTCTACCTTGGATGGGTCCAGAGCTGCTGAGCAGGCACCGGCTTCCAAGGAAGCCCTTCGCACTACTGATTCTCTACACAAACTGTCTTGTTTCGCAACTATCGTTCTTTCGAAAACTACAGTGTTTCTTAGGCCCAGGGTACGAACCACATCCAAGAAACTGACAACCCAATCTCAAACACTTGCTTCCTTGCCTCAGACTTAAATGCTTAAAATGGCAGAAGACCTTGTCATTACTGATCAGGGGAAGCCAAGCTACTCCTCCAAAAGGAAAAGAGATCTGTCCCCTGTAGTTTTGTTTGAACAAGAGTCAAATGATTCTGATGCATCTGAATATGAAGACATGCAACCTCTCTCTACCTATGAGGATTCTGATGCAGAGGATTCCATCCCTTCTGCCTTTCCCCCAGAGGATTTTTCCTTTGGGAAAACTCTTGATACCTTAAGGGAGCATTTCCAGTGGGAGAGTCAGGACTACCTTCAGTCTAAAAAGAGACTCGGGGAATTCCTAGATCTTCCACAACACAAACCACAGACCCTTGGCCATTCCTCAAGTCCTGGATGTTGTGGAGGGTGTTTTCCTAGAATCCAGCTGGACTCCTGACAGCGTCCCTCTTGCACCCAGAAAACCAGACAGGTACTATACAGTCCCTGACTCTCACAAATTTCTTTTCAAAAATCCAATGTCTGACCCTGAGGTAATTTCTGAAGGGCCTAAAGGGATTAAAGCAACCTCTGCTAAGAATCCCACCCCCTCAGATAGGGATTCCCGAGCACTAGACAGATGGGGTAAAAAAAGTATACACCTCAGCTACTCTTGCTATCAGGGCACTAAATTGTCAGTTCCATATGCTAACATTTCAGCAACATACCCTGGGACTCAAACAAAAAATGTCTTTCTTTCCTGCTTGTGCAGAATCTGAAGAGTTACAAGAGTTAATGCATTCTGCAAGTCAAGTAACTAACCACACCTTGCACTGTGGTTGTGACCCCCTAGAAGCTTCTTGCAGGGCAGCAGTCACTGGATCTGTCATTAGAAGGCATGCATGGCTTAAGGAACAGCCCTTGCCAGACCATGTCATATCTAAATTGTTGGATGCCTCCTTGCACAAATACAACTTATTTGGCATTGAGGCAGAAGAGGTCTTAAAAAAGATGGAAGAAAAAGCAAAATCTATGCAGACAGTTAAGGATTTCTTACAGGTCCTTCCACACAGGTTCAGCAGGTGTTGTCCCACCAAGCACTGGTCCATTCCTGCTCCCACTAAGCCAGTCCAGCCCAGACCAGCCCAGACCCCCCCAGACAGCAACCACAGGGAATGCAGAGATCTAAGCAGTGGACTACCTCCACTTCAAAACCAGGGAGTTCTAAGCCACCCCCTTATGGAAAGAACTCACAATGACTCACCTCTCCCACCCCCTCCCTCTGCCCACCTTCACATACCCCTAAGAGGAAAACTCTCCTTTCATGCAAGCACCTGGGCCACCATTACCAACAACCACTGGGTTCTCAACATAGTGTCCCAGGGATACAAACTTTCTTTTCACACCCTTCCTACCTGTAAAGGGTTCCCATATCTACCTCCAAACCATTCGGCAGAGGCACAAAAGCTAATCCTTTCCCTGATCTTTATGAGAGCAGTAGAGCATGTTCCTGCAGAACAGAGAGGCCATGATTTCAACTCCAGACTTTTTCTGGTACCTAGAAAAGAGGGCACCTGAAGCTCCATCCTCAATCTGTCCATTCTAAACACCTTCGTGGTGATCCCAAAATTCAAAATGCTAAACCTCCAGCAGCTGCTACCCATGCTGTCCAAGGATGCTTGGCTAGCCACCCAAGATCTAAAAGAGGTCTACCTCCATATTCCTATCAGGGAATCATGCAGGAAATATCTCCATTTCAGGGCCAGATCTCAGCAATTATTGTTTTCTGTGCTTCCCTTTGGCTTATCTATCACTCCCAGAGTTTTCACAAAATGTCTGGCTCCAGCCATTGCCTTCTGCAGACAAAGGAATATCCAGATTTACTCATACTTAGATGACTGCCTAATTCATGCAGACAGCCAGGAAAAGCTGCTCAAGCACCTGGCCTTTGTAAAGTCCCTACTAACCTCCCTAGGGTACATAATCAATGAAAAGAAATCCAAACAGGTGCACACCCAAAGGATTATAATCATGGGAGCAAGCCTAGACACAGCATCCCAGATGGGATTTCTTACACTAGAAAAGCAAACTTTCCTGATGCCCTACTTCTCTCAACTAGCCACCAGACCCCAGCTATTTGCAAGGAAGATCCTGCAAGCTCTGGGGTTCATGGCATCTTGCATACTGCTCATTCCATATGCCAGACTGCATATGGGGAAACTTCAGTGGTACCTAAAAAGCCTTTGGTGTCAACACTGTCAAAACCTGGAGACTTTTATACCTATAATTCTTTGCCTCAGAAAAGATTTTCTTTGGTGGGCAACAGCATGCTCCCACAACAAGGGACTACCTTTCTCACTACCACCTGCCGCCCAGATCCTCACCACAGAAGCATCACACTATGCCTGGGGTGCACACCTGGACGGCAGTTGCATAAAGGGCCAATGGAGCCCACAGCAAATCCCTCTGCACATCAGCCAAAATGAGATGATGGCTGTCCAGCATGCCTTGATAGCTTTCAAGACCTTTTTCTCCTCAGGGGCTCTCCTGATCAAAACAGACAACACCACTGTAATGTGGTATATCAACAAGCAGGGAGGGACTCGCTCCTACCCTCTAGCAGGCTGGCCATGACCCTTTGGCACCCAGCCTCTGCCATGCAACTCCACCTGTTAGCACAATTCCTACCAGGTTCTCTCATCTCCCTGGCAGACCAATTAAGCAAAAATCTTCTGGACCCACATGAGTGTCAACTCAACAGAAGAGCCTTCACCCTAATAACTCAGAAATGGCGCACCCCGAAGGTCAACCTCTTTGCCTCCCACACCAACCAGCAGCTCAGCAAATTCTGCACCAGGGGGCATTACTGCATGGCTTGGAAAGTGGATGGCCTGTCCTTCCCCTGGATCAATCTATTGGTCTCTGCCTTTCCTCCATTACCTCTCATCCCCAGGATACTGCTCTAAATAAAGGAGGAAAAACCAAGGGCAATTCTTACAGCTCCAGACTGCCCTCACCAGCACTGGTACCTCTTGCTGCGCAGCCTGTCCTCACTGCCACCATGGCATCTTCCTCAGATTAAAAACCTTGTGACCCAGAGGGAAGGGGAATTCATGCATCCCCAATTCTATACACTCAGTTTGGCAGCTTGGCTTATTTCCTAACCCCCGATCAATCTGCCAACCTCAGTAAATGGTAAGGCCAGATGACCTAATACTAGAAAGTCTTATACTGACAAATGGAAAAGGTTCTGCACCTGGATTCAGGCTAATGGAGCAATATGGCACAGCCCTCCCACCCTCTCATCCTGGCTTATTTAGCTGACCTACTACACAGTGGCCTCTCTTTTTCCTCTATTAAAATTCATGCCTGTGCTATCTCTGCTCATTTTCCCACTGAGCAGCCCCTTTTCTCACACCCCTTGATCAAACAGTTCTTAAGAGGGGCTAGCAACTTGAGGCCACCCAGAAGAGCAACAACCCCAGCTTGGGATCTTAACTTTGTGTTGGAAAAGCTCACCCTGCCCCCTTTCAAACCAGCTTCTTTGACAGAGCTAAAATGTCTCTCCTGGAAGACCGCTTTCCTTCTGGCCATCACTTTAGCCAAAAGAGTCTCTGAGCTGCAAGCACTCATGGCTGTGGAACCCTTCATCATCTTCCATGCTGACAGGGTATCCCTCAGGACTAACCCATCCTTCATGCCCAAGGTGGTGTCCAGTGTGGCTCTCAACCAATCCATTCATTGGCCCACCTTTTTTCCTAATCCCCAGAACAAGGGGGAAAATATCCGCACACTCTAGATGTGCACAGACAGTTCAGAGTCTATCTAGACAGGACTAAATCCTTCAGAAAGTCTGATCAATTGCTGGTTAGCTTTGCTACAGGGGCAGAAGGCAAAGCCATCCCCAAACAAACTATTTCCAAATGGGATAGCACACTGCATCCATTTCTGCTACAAACAACATGAAAAGCCTTCCCCAAGGGGGTGAGGACTCATTCCACCAGAACAGCCTTCACCTCTGCAGCTTTCCTCAGAAGAGTCCCCACCAGGGACATCTTAGAGGCTGCCACCTGGACATCTGTTCACACTTTTACCAAACATTACCACCTGACTCTCTTCTCCAAATCCAGGGCAAGGTTTGCCTCTGCAGTCTTTCAAGGCATCCTAGCGAGCCCTTAATTTCCTTGACTGCCTCCACCCATTTCCTCAGCTTTGGAAATCAACCCAAATGTGATGACTGCAACAGTGAAACACAAAGAACATAGTACAGTTGTGTACACTTACCATAAATGTAGATGTTCAAGTATATTCACTTTTGCAGTCCTGGCTTCCCTCCCTTCATCCCCCGTTTTTCTTCTCTTTCCTTACAAGGGACATATTGGTATTTACTTTCTACTGGTGGGGTTCTTCCACCAGAACCTGGCTCCCACTTGGGGGCTCCTGACAGGTTAGGGCAAGAAAAACTGATGTAATGGTGTTGGCTGCCTTACTTTATACTACTGATGACCTGACATCAGTCCTGAAGCGACAGCAACCGATGCAGAAATACTAAGCCCTCTGGTATTCGGGTTGGCCAAGGGCTACCCTGGCAGGGATAACCCAAATGTGATGACTGCAACAGTGAATACACTCTAACATCTACATTTATGCTAAGTGTACACAGCTGTACTTTCTTCAGCCTGTATTCCTAGTCATATGGCTTATTGTCGATCTGCTTTGAGCTTTAATCTTATCATTTCCAAAGTTAGTTTCATTTAAATTTTTAATCTCTTCTTATACTTCCTCTTCTATGTCCTTGATCTGATTTTGTATCCCTTTGCCATGGTCAATATTTTCCCTGTGAGTAAAAAAGGAATAATTAGTAGAGCATATAAAATATTGCATGATAACTATAAAAATCAATCGGAGGAGGTTGGAAAGGAATGGAAAGAGAGAATGGATAAGCACTTCACAAAGAAACACTGGGAGGGTATATGTATGTCTCCCAAAGACGTAACAAACTCTAGAAGATTTAGGATTTTTGCTTGGAAATGTTTACGTAGGTATTTTTATACCCCAAATAGACCCCAGAGAATTTTTCTCAGGTAGACAGATATTGGAGATGTGATGGGAAAGAAAGAAGTAATTGGGAACATATTTTCTGGGAGTGTAATGAGTTCTAATAACCAAAAAATGAAACACAAGTTGCAACTACAACCACAAAAACAATATCTTCAACGCAGCTCCGGTACAATTAAGGCTGTCTTGTATACCCACGGACCTGACTGGTCCTATAATAATCCAATGTAAATGACTGAATATTGAAAAATAAATTTATTGTAAATAACACAAAATAATAAATTATGAAACATAAACAGAATTAAAAGGTAACTGATTAAGCGCTTTCATCTCCATGCGGAGACTTCTTCAGAATCTAGTTACCTTCCATAAAATCCATCTTTTATATGTACAATGTTTGAAAGCCATTGGCTAAACAGAATAGCATCATTAATTGTATAATTGTGTTGTTAAAGGGCTAGCCTATGTTGAAATCCATTGAAAGTACTAAAATACACACTCAGGTAACAATGAATCAGAATAACAATATAACTTATACTATTAATAGAAGTAGTACAAGTGGTATAAGTAAGTGAACATAATATACCTATACCCAGTACCAGAACAACGGAACTAAAATCTGACCATCATATATGATATTTTATGTAAATAAAAATATAAATACAAATGTAAATAATGCATATGCTACATATAATTAAACCTAACTGCAATATGAGACATATTAGAAAAATACATAGAAAAATATTGTTCAAAGAAACTAAAGGTGACGTATGTAAATATATAATGTCTGGGAAAAATATAAATCTATAAACATCTATAAAAAAACTGTTATTAGAAAAAATATATATATATAAAAATGTAGAATCAATATTTGTTTATTTGTATATCTGTAAAAATATAATAAAATTAATTAAAATTGGTATTTTAATGTAATATTCACATTGAAAATATTAAGAATATTGATAAGATTCATATTGGATTTGTATTAATATTGTTCTAGTAATAAAAATATTAAATATATAAGAAAATATATGATTACATTAAAATCATATGTTTATAAGCTAAAATTGAATAAATAGTTAATTAAAAACTTCCTGTATTGTTGTTAGTTTCTTAGGGTCCATTGCCAATAGTTTTAGTGCCGGAGTAATAGAAATATGATCATTGAGCCCCATATTTTTTCTATATGGTATCTAGTATATATTATTATATTACAATATAAACTATGTTTTATACCAACATATTTCTCAAAAAAATTTTTAAACAAAAAAAATGTTTTTAAACATTTTAACATTTTTTTTATAGATGTTTATAGATTTATATTTTTCCCAGACATTATATATTTACATACGTCACCTTTAGTTTCTTTGAGCAATATTTTTCTATGTATTTTTCTAATATGTCTCATATTGCAGTTAGGAACATATGCATTATTTACATTTGTATTTATATTTTTATTTTTATTTACATAAAATATATATGATGGTCGGATTTTAGTTCCGTTGTTTTGGTACTGGGTATAGGTATATTATGTTCACTTACTTATACTACTTCTATTAATAGTATAAGTTATATTGTTATTCTGTTTCATTGTTACCTGAGTGTGTATTTTAGTACTTTCAATTGATTTCAGCATAGGCTAGCCCTTTAACAACACAATTATACAATTAATGTTATTCTGTTTAGCCAATGGCTTACAAACGTACATATAAAAGATGGATTTTTTGGAAGGTAACTAGATTCTGAAGAAGTCTCCGCATGGAGATGAAAGCGCTTAATCAGTTACATTTTAATTCTGTTTGTTTCATAATTTATTATTTTGTGTTATTTTGTGTTCTTTACAATAAATTTATTTTTCAATATTCAGTCGTTTACATTGGATTATTATAGGACCAGTCAGGTCCGTGGGTATACAAGACAGCCTTAATTGTACCGGAGCTGCGTTGAAGATAGTGTAATGAGTTCGCAGACTTTAAAGATTCCTTGTAGAGTGCTCTCTCAGGGATATTGGGTGAGCAAATTGAGGAAACTAAGGGAAATGATTTTTCTGAGCTACGATACATAATTGAAGTTGCTTAGACATAGTAATTCCTTGCTGTGTCTAATTATAGTGGCTGCCAAAAAGCAATTACCAGAAAATGGTAATCTAAATCAACTATGTTAGAAGTAGTGAATATAGTAACAGAGATAAAACAACTGGAAATGAGATCTTTAGAAACGGGTAGGAGCAAATAACATAGAAAAAATGGGAATTGTGGAAACATTACATAGAGTGGGGAGGAATGAGGTTTAAAAGAAGGAGGGACTTAATTGAGCTATGTAATGTTTGACTGAAAATGATTGGGTAGATTATAAATGACGTATAATGTTTGAAACTGGGAGTGTCTCTGTGATTTGTTTTCATTTATATAAATGTATGATTGCCTATGTCATAAGTGATTTAATAAAGATGTTTCTTTTAAAAAAAAAGGGCAGGAATTGAATAATTTATGTAATGATGCTTAGGTTATATGATATATAACAATATATGTGCGGTATAATGTTTGTAAACATGAACTTGTTAATACAGTTTGATTACTTTTATTTAAATGTAAATTTACCTAGGTCACAAGTGATAATTCAGTAAAGGTGTTTAAAAAATATTTTCTCCTTAAGCTTAATTACCAGTTTCTAAATGTCTACTGTATTTCCTTTATCTCTCTGTTAAATTGCTCTGCAGTGTCCTATAACGTAGCACATTTCCTTGCAGAAGTCTCGTGTTGTGGTAAGGTACAAAGGAGAATGTGCAGAAGGATTGGAATAAATGTTTTATGTTCAATAAAACAAAAAAAAAATGATGCAGGGACACTGGTCAGTTTTTTCTTTCTTAAAACACTTATTATTGACTTGCTTATTCAAACACGTTATGTAGTAGGAATTGGGAGTTTGGTCTCTTGGACAGTTACATTTGCAAGATGGTGTGCTAGCCCTTGGACTCTGGTGTCTAGGGTAGAAAAAAATGTGAATGTTACTCCACAGAAAGGGGACTCAGTAGTCTCACTTTTTGGTGTGTGTGTGTTTGATTCTGGGTATTATTTTAGATGTTGTGCTAAGCTTAAGGTAGCTAAAACCTTTGGATCTTGATTTGGGTGCCATGCTGTAGATTCCTCTAAACACTCTGTGGACCTAAGTAGATATCTGTGTACTGGCTCTGACAAAGAAAGATGTTTTGCCCTATTTTCAGGTTTTCATAACTGCTGTGCCTTACATCCCCACATTAGAGCATGCAGTTAGACTGTAACAAAATGATAGATGTAATGTTTTAGTTTAATGTAACTTCTGTACTAATATGTTCAGTAACCATAATGTTTCTTATCTAGACTCTGCAGATCTTCATGCGAATTTTCACAATACCGTGAAATTTCACATTTTTTTTAAGTATGAAGGTAAAGACATTAGTAAGTACAAAGAAAGGTAAGCCCTCACCCTGTCATTTAGAAGTCCTCTCAGAATCTAGCTTACATAAGAAGTAGCAGGTGTTCCAACACCTAACCCTGTTACTGGGTTCTGTTGGGACTGTATCCCTAGTACCCTTCACCCATCAGCCTACACCAGTTATTTGCACTGTCTTTGCTTTAGCTGGGCAAAAACATGATTAACTGTCACAAGAATGTAGTAGGTACCTATGTATAAACAAAAGATTGTTATAATAACTGTAAAGCAAGTGAGAAACTACTAAGTCACTGTCAAAGTATCAGTTTATTTGTAAAACAGACAGGCAATTTAGCATTAACAAGTCACAGTTTGTTTCATCAAAAAAGTCCACCTATCTCTTAGACCTTGGCCAATGAAATTAGTCCATCATCAGTTCAGGAATAGTTTTATTTGTAATGAGTGGTAGTTCTTCATTTCTTACTACTATTACTTTTTTTATATATAGTTCACTCTATTCCTGAGAGTGGTGCAGCATATGTTTGCCAGTGGGTTTCTCTGTTTTTTGCTGTAGTCCATGTTGACTTCAACTTTCTGAAGGCTGTCTTAATTTTTGCCTGTCTAGTAAGTTTTTTGATTTTTCTGATGATGCAGACATGCTTTTCAATTATATGTTAAAATAATGAATTTTCAGTCACCTAACTCTGAACATACAAGTTCCTGTGGTGTAGTAATATGCAAGTCTGTTGTATTCATGCTGATTAGGTGTGGAATTGGCCAGGGCACTGGGGAGCTTCCTCTTCTGTTTCGAGAAGAGGACATGAAGGACTGCTTGGAGCTGCTAGGTGGTATCAGAGAGCAGCTTCTACAGTGCTCAGAATTCCATGGTGGAGGAGAGTGTAGCAGAGATGGAGAGAAGAATACCTTTGCAGAAAGGAGGAGGTAGAATAATTGTTACAGAGATGGAAAATGGAGGTTTTGGGAGAAATATGGTGGTAGATTTGATGACCCAGGCAGAACCAAAGGAAGGAGAAAAAGCATGTTGTAGAGACATGGTGTATAAGAGAATTAGTGGAAGAAACAGGATTTGAATCCAGAAGCAACAACTGGTGAAGAGAAAACACTGGAGGTATTCCTGGCTGGCGCAGTAACCAATTTTAAGGGTTTACTTCTGCAACAGGTTTTCTTGTTACAAGAAAGAAGTTCTGCAGTTGCAGCAAGGCAAGGAAGAAAACTGAGAGGATTGGCAGCTTCTCAACAGCCACATAAAAGACCATCAGTTATACTGCCATCATTCTGTTTATTATTCTTGCAAGTATGACATTATGGGTAGTGTTATTGTTGACATTAAGGGTTTAAGCTCATTAATTCATTTGGGAGCTTAAAGTTTTTGTGAAGTAACATCTGAAAGCTATAACTTGCTAGAAAAAAATATGACAGAAAAAAGAAATACAGTAGCACCATGGAAAGTCTTTATTTCAGTACTTGAGATTATAACTAAAAGAGAATAAAATGTGCAATTTAGGACTTCAGATATAGATGTGGATGCGCTAAAACTTTTTTTTTGCTATGTATTAAAGTACATGAAGTTAAAAAAGTGTGATGAAAAATATATTGATTGGGACCTGGGAAATGTGGATAACAGTGAATTTAAAGAATGTGAAAATGCAACATATTTTAAATACAATTGCGTGAATGCTAAGAGGGTAGTTTAAGTATTGGAGCCAAACTGAAGAATGCTATGTCTTTGAAGATGCAACTTGTTAAGTGCAAGACTGCAACCAGTGAAGGTGTGGCAAATGCAGAGAGAGGGGACATGTATTCAACTGTAAGAATTTTTATAGAAAATGTAAATAATTTGGACACTTCTGGTTTAAAACTCTCCCATATTGGAAAAGGAAAGAGTAGCTGAAGAGGAAAACTCAGAAGAATGTCCTATTATTCTCATGTTGCAGTATTCCAAACCCTTGGGTTATCCTCTGCTTACTACTGAATGTCCAGCCAATGTACAAAAGCTTCTAGTCACTGCTAGGTACATGGGACATCTGACATTGGCAAAGGAAGCGTGGGCCATAAAAGTGATGTTTGCATGTACCATTTCTCAGAACTTCTCTGCCGCCAGTCGAACATCAACTGTTCCTGACATCCTGGCCATCGTATCTTCAGATTTAAAGACAAGTCCCCTGTTGGGGCCGTTGTTTCTTTTGGGTCACTGCATGTCTGTTTGGGTTCATGTCATCCAGGGAAGGAAAGTGCAGTTGCGGTCATCAGATCCTCCATAAAGATGCCTACGAGCTCTGCCTTTTCTGTCTTTTCTGTTTAGGGCTTACGACCATAAAACCTGTGCAGTCTGTCAGGCCTTCATCCCTAAGACACTCCTGCAGCTGTCCACATACCCTCAACATTTATTTGGAAAACCAGCATCTCAAAAGCTTAGTGCTAGCTATGGAAGGCCCATCCAGTCAGTCCATCGAGCCACCTAGAAAGAAGGCCAAAGTTTCTAGGCCTGAATCTGCTGCTCCACCTGATGTCCCTCCTGTGGCCGATGTTAGCCTAGAGGAATGGTTGTAATCCACCGATATGGGTATAGCAGGTACCCTTCGGGAAGCTGCAGAACCTAGAGCAGAAGGCATGTCCATGGAGGTTTTGCAGACGTCGGCTGCCGAAGATGAGGGGGAACCTTGGCTTGTACCAGCCATCCAGACAGGTCGTTCTACAGCTGCAGAGCTTACTGAACCAAGGCCTGCCTTATGCTCTACACCCTCTAGGCCTTCTCTGAAAAGGAAACAGAAGAACAAGCATGTTTCACCCCTGCAGAAAGCCAACCAGACTGGCAAGCCTTGTCACATAGTTTATTTAATGCATTCATGGCCCTAAGGCATGCTATGCCTGCCTCCCCATGAGTTGCTCCTCCACTAATTAGCCCTAGGCCTCAGGCTGAAGACATCCCTCAACCCGAAGCTGAGGATTCCTCTGACTCCTCTTCAAGGAACTCTCTTTCCTATGTGTCTCAGTTGCCATCTCTCCTTGGTTATGCTTCCCCAGAGGACAATCTCGCCTTTGGGGAGACCATCTCTAAAATGAGGGGTTCTTAAAGTGGGATTTCACTGAGTTATCAGAAGTCCAAGAAAGATATTACAAACTCCTGCAAATGGACACTCCTGCTCCTTCAGCTATTCCACCTGTCTTGCCAGCCTTTTTGGATGCTTTCAATGCAGCCTTTGTGAACCCTGGTTCACAACCCCCTGCCCCTCAAAGGCCTGGCAGGTTCTATAAGGTCCCTCAAGGGGGGATAAATTTATTATCAAATGCCCTGCTGCAGACCCTGGCACTGTTTCAGTCTCTGCTGATAAGCCTTCTAAACTGCTTCCTTCCATGTGTATCTTCCCTACAGACAAGGACAATAAGGCCATGGTGCGTTTTGGCAAAAAAGTATATACTTATGCTACCGTGGCCTTCAGGGCAGTTAATTACCAGACAGACATGTCAACGTATGCCCTAGCCCTGTTGGCCCAGGCCACCAAGCTTTTGTCAGACCTCCCTGACTGTCTTTCTATGGCACAAATTTCTAGCCTCCTTTATCTGTCTTTCCAGGTCACGAGGTATTCAATCAGATGCAGTTATGATGCTGCTGAAGCTTCTGCCAGATCTGCTGCATCTGATTCAGTCCTGAGAAGATATTCTTGATTAAGATTGCAGCCTTTGCCTGATGACATTAGGGCATAATGTCTGGATGCATCTCTGGATAACTCTGCCCTTTTTGGGCCAAAAGTGGCTGAGTTATTCAAAACTGTCCAACAAAAGGGGAAGAAGCTACAGAACCTAAAGCACTTGATGCATCTATTATCCCCAAATTTCACAGGAACTTCCCCTCCAAAACCCAGTTTATCAAAAGGCATTCTACCCCACCACCTCTTTTCAGGTGCAGAAAGAGCATCAGGAAACAGGCTCTTTCTAGACCTGCTAAGAACCCTTCCCAGAAACCTCTGTTTCATGACAGGGCACGTAGTTTGGGACTTACCTGCCTTTGCTGCCCAAACATCACAATGTCATTCCCCTGTCCCTATGGCTTTCTCACTGTCTTCCAGTTTGGAAAAGCATTACTTCAGATGGGTGGGTCTTATCCATTATAGAAAAGGGTTATTTCATGACCTGGATCACCCCACCCTCCTTGAGGGGCATTCCTCAGCCACCCAAAGGACAGCTTCCTCTTTTCCAGCCAGTCATAGACAGTCTACTTGCTCAAGGAGCAATACAACCCATCGCCATTGCGGAAAAGGAAAGGGGTTTGTACTCAAGACTCTTCGTAGTCCCAAGGATGGACAATGGAGACTGATCCTGGATCTCTCCCACCTCAGTTTTTACCTACAAGTACCCACCTTTTGAATGCTTACCATACAGACCCTCTTCCCCTTGTTAATGCCTCAGGGATTTCTAGCGACTTTGGACATAAAGGATGCCTACCTGCACATTCTTATAAGGACCAACTACAGGAGATATTTACATTTCTCTGTGGGTTCCGCAAACTTTCAGTTCTCTGCTTTGCTCCTTGGACTCTCTACATCACCAAGGGTAGTCACTAAGTGCTTGGCTTCAGTAATTACCTACTGCAGGACCCAAGGTATTCAAATCTTCCCATACTTGGATGACCTCCTGATTCAGGCAGAATGTTCCAGGTCTATATAATGCCAACTGCAAACAGTCATATCAGCCCTACAAGCACTGGGATTCAAAATCAGTTACCTCAAGTCCATTCTAAATCCCTCACAAGACCAAGTGTTCCTTGGGTGTAGAATAAAGACAGCTGTCATTAGGGCATTCCTTAAAACTAAAAAGGTGGAAAACTTAAAGCAGTACCTGTTCTCTTCTCTGTTCTCCAAGCCACTACTTTGACAGCCAGCCAATGCCTCAGACTTTTTCAGTGTTGCCATTGGCAAGGCTCCACATGAGAAAATTGCAATAGTACCTGAGGTCCTTCTGGACACAGCACACACCCCCTGGAGTACAATATCCCTTTCCTTCCTTGTCTCTGGAAAGAGATCCTCTGGTGGTTGAACCAAGTGACATTCAAACCAGAGCTTCCCTTACAAGTCCCCCCCCCAGTTCAGGAGATTTACACAGATGCCTTAGATCTGGGTTGAGGAGTGGCGATGGGCACCCTGAGAGTGCAGGGTACTTGATCATACTCCTTCAGATGGAAGCATATCAATGTCAGGGAAATGATAGCAATTTTATTTGCTCCGAAAGCTGTCCAACATATCCTAAAGCAGGGTCCCCTAAAATTGTTCAGAGACAATATTGCAGTTCTATGGTATGTGAACAAGCAAGGGGAAACAAAGTCATACTTGCTGTGCAGACTTGCATTCCAAGTCTGGTAGCCGGAAACCCAGCAGGAAGTCACTCTTCAGACACTATATATCTCTTCAGCTCAAAACACTCAGGCAGACACCTTGAGCAGGTCCATATCACAGTCCCATGAATGGATACTTCACAGGGATGTGTTTCTGGATGCAGTCCACAAATGGGGTATACCACAGATAGATCTGTTTGCCTCCCCTCTGAACAGACCACCTCTGTTATTTTGCACCAGGCTACCCAGTTCTCTGGCAAGGACAATGGATGCCTTCTCAATCTCATGGGAGAGGATGTTTCTGTATACATTCCCCCCTTTCCCACTTCTTCACAAAGTCCTACTGAAAATCCAACAGGACAAACCAAAAATCTTGTTGATGACTACCTTTTGGCCAAGACAGCATTAGTTCCCTCTCCTCCTGAATTTAGCCAGGGGCAATCACCACAACATATCTCACAGAGTGGACCTTCTCACACAGGACATGGGATCCTTAATCCATCCCCACCTACAGTCTCTGAACCTTACCCTTTACACAGAGGATGTGCTCACAGTCTGCAGGAGGCCAGGAAACCTAATACCAGGAAATCTTATTTGTCTAAGTGAAAAAGATTCTCCATGTGGTGTCTACAAAGACAGTTGGACCCATTTCAAGGTGATGTTTCCTTGGTACTGTCATATCTGTATGAACTCTTGTGGACAGGGTTGGCATGCTCCTCTTTTAAGGCCCACCTTGCTGCTATTTCAGCTTGTCTTCCCCTAGATCCCCCTTTAGCATCTTGGCTACCTGCACAGTTATTCCTAAAGGGATTACTGCATCTCAGGCCCCCTAGGAAGCCAGTTCCACCACCGGAACTATATTTTAGAGAAGCTCACAGTAGCTCCCTTTGAACAAGTGTCTAAGGCTTATCTGAAACACTGTACTTGGAAAACCATACTCATGGTAGCCTTGACATCAGCCAGAAGAGTGTCTGAGCTACAGGCCCTCATAGCGATTCCTCCTTTTCTCACCTTCCACAAGGATACCGTGACTCTTAAGACCAATCCTTCCTTCATGCCCAAAGTGGTAAATGAGTTATCCTTAAACCAAGCTATTCATTGCCCACCGTCTTCCCACATCCACAGAATGATAGTGAGAGAGTCTTACATTCCCTTGATGTTCATAGCTTAGATCTGACCTTGACAAGACTAAGTTAGGAAATCAGACCAATTAGTTGTCTCCTTTCTTCCCAGGACTCTGGGAAAAGCAGTGACAAAACAGTTTCTGCCTGGATTTCCAGGGCCATTACCTTCTGCTACACTTACCATGGAAAATATTAAAGATTTAAAATTAAGGCTTGGCTTCATCTGGAGCCTTCAAGGGACTGGACACTGCCTCCATTTTAGAGGTAGCTACATGGACTTCTGTGCATACCTTTACCAAACACTATAGACTGGACTACATTTCCAATCTAGAGTGGGATTTTCCAGGGAAATCCATGGATTTCTATGAAACGGTTCTAAGCCTCCTCCATCTTTTTCCCTTTGAGCTGTGGCACTCACCCAAGGGTTTGGAATACTATAACATGAGAATAGAAGGACATAGAATAGATGTGTAAAAATCTTACCTTATCCATAGATGTCCTTCTCTTCCATGTTGCAGTATTTCTTCCCTCCCTTCTTCCCCCTTCTTTTAATAAGCTGTCCCTTGGTTGACACTGGACTCGTACAGCTATCCTGGGATTGGGTCTGACTGGGGCGTTCAGTTCTGAGGAATGGTCTATGCAGACATGACTTTTATGGCCCATGCTCCCTTTGCCGTCAGACGTCCCATATACCTAGAAGTGACTAGAAGCTTTTTCATACTGGCCGGATGTTTGGGTAGTAAACAGAGGATAACCCGAGGGTTTGGAATACTGCAACATGGAAGAGAAGGACATCTATGGTTACAGTAAGAGTTTACACAACTATTCTATATTAGTACAGAAGATGCTGAAAGAGAAGGTGGTATGGAGAAGGAGATACTGCAGAAAGGTTAAATGTAGTAATAGAAAAAAATAACTCAAAGAAAGGTTATTAATATACAGGAAGAAAGCAGATTAGTAAGTTTAGTAAGTGAAAATGAAGAAGAGGGAGGACTTCCATGCTGGCTACACATTGAATAACAGCTTAATTCTCGCTTTCCAAGTGTGAAAACAGAAACTCAGCAGAGAAAGCCAGTGGACTTTTGTATTTCTGGGTAAATTTCAGTAACTGCTACTAAGTGCACTGCCTGGATGCCATGAAGAAAGAAATACAGAGGACCTGAAGGAACATCAGCTACAAAAGGTGAGGAAAAACAATGAATGGGAAAAGTACTGCAGCTGTTCAGCAAAAAACAGAGCAAGCTCCACACGAGTTCCAGTAACATAGTGTGAAGCATAAGACAGTTGCACTCAGAACTGGTTAAAATAAACAAAACACTGATGGAGTATATCAACTCACACAGCAAAAGGCTGGAAGAAGCTTTAAACAGATTTTCAAATGAGGTGATAAAACTGCAAAAATCACAGGTCAAAATGAAGAAAAGGCTGGCTGAATATGAGACTGCTCAAAAAGAGATGTTTCAAAAAATAAGAATTAGAGGCCAAAGCATGAAGGAAAAACCTGAGATTTTCATCTGTTCCAGACAAGTTGGAAGGAATGGACTGTATTAATTTTATGAAAGCACAAATAATCAACTGGACTGGTATTCACAACAGGAGTTAATTGAAAATGCACATCATGTGTGTGCTCCAAACCTGGCTGTGAGAACGCAACCTAAACCTTTAGTAGCAAAGATGCAGTCCTAGCAGCAGAATGAGTTAATTCTGTGAAAACTATGGCAGAAGGATGAAGTACTAAAAGTGGGAGACAGCAGATTGTTTGTGAAGAATGACTTATTGTACACCAGGCAGAAGAGTAGATTTCTCCCACTATTCAGAAAATGTTGAGAAGCAGGCATGAGAGTCATAGATATAGCAAACTTGCTGGCTGACATATTCAGTGAAAATTTCACCTCTCTGTCTCCAATACCTGCCCCCTTCCCTTATATCTAGGGATCAGCTCATCACTGCTCTCTCAAAGGCAAAAAATATAGCCTCCATGGCACCTTATAACATCCCAGGGTGCATGATACATGAACTCAGGCAGGAACTTGCACCACCATTAGATGCCCTATTCAACCAAAGCCTGAGTAACAGTTTTGTCCCAGCTGAGTGGAGGACAGCCGCTGTCATCCCTTTACACAAAGGTGGAGCATCCATTGATCCAGGAAATTACAGACCCATCAGCCTAACTAGCGTGATCTGAAAGGCCATGGAACAGATTATCATGGACCTCATTAACAAGGACATTGGCAACCTCCAAACACTTGAGCCCACACAGTTTGGCTTCGTCAAGGGTAGGTCATGTCTGTTAAATTTGGTTGACTTTTTTGAGACCATCCCCAAAGCCATGGATGAGGGGAAGACTGTGCACATCGACTACCTTGACCTGGCCAAAGCCTTCGACACTATTCCCCACTCAGAATAGATTAACTCTCTCAACTAGGCATCAATCCATATGTTACCAGATGGGTAACCAACTGATTAACCGATAGAACCCACCTAGTCAAAATAGGGGAAGTCACCTCAAGCAGTAGACCCGTATCGAGTGGCGTACCCACCTAGTCAAAATAGGGGAAGCCACCTCAAGCAGTAGATCTGTATTGAGTGGTGTACTCCAGGGTTCGGTCTTGGGGCCTCTGTTATTTGTGATATACTTTTCTGAGGTACAGGCCAAAACCAGTGGGCTATGGCTCACCAAGTTTGCAGATGACTGCGAGTTGGGAGCTGTCATCAATTCCCCTAGTGGCATGGGCATCCTCCAAGCGGGTCTCACCCAAACAAATGACTGGTGCCAGAAACATGGCCTCAATCTGAATACAAAAAAATGCATCATCATCCCCATTTGGGAGAGAGATGACCCTACAAATTATCACATTAATAACGTTCTAAGCACACAGTCAGTCATGGGGAATTTGGGCACCCAGATTGATAGCAGCCTGACTTTTGACCACCATGTTGCTTCCATTGTACGGAAAGCTTTCTACATGGCCCCCTTCATAAGTAAGGGTATCTCATTCAGGGACAAGGAGGTCATAACATCCCTGTATTCTTCCCTTATAAGGCCCATTATTGAGTACAATGCCCCATTTGGCATGTACCTCACAAAGCACATGCAGCAGCTGGAGAGATCACAGAGGTTCCTCACCAGGAGAATCCAGGACCTCAAAAATTTACCATACACAGGCTAAAAGCCCTATTCCTCTACTCTGTTTCATAGAGACTCCTCGGAAGTGACCTCTGTCTGGCACAGAAGGCGATCTCAGACCCCGCCTTGATGGGACTGCTGCATATCTGCAAGTCAAGCTCCACTCGAGTAACCTGCACACACAGCCTCAACCTGGTCCGTGACATCAATAGGACTTGCTGGAGGGACAGATTTGTGTCCCAAAGACTTCCCCATCTATGGAATAGACTCCCTCTCCATGTCAAGCAGAGTAACTCTTTACCCCTTTTTAAGCACAATCTGGATAACTGAATGGGAAATAGAAAAATACATTCCTGGGAATACCACCCATGTCCCTGCTGGACAGGGGCATTGGGTGCTGATTTGTCTATGCATGGGCTAAACTCTTGGCTAGGCTTATAAGGGCCTCAGGGCCAATAGCTTGGTAACTTTCTATGATCCTCTATGGTGTGAATTTTCCACATATTTCTACAGTTAAGACCACCATTTAGGTTACGCTAATGTAGTAGTTGTGTTTTTTTTAATAGTAAAATAAAGTTTTTTTCCCTACAATGGTTTAGATTGTTGTAGAATTTATACTTTATTCTAATAGTATTTTGATGATATTCTGATGTCAGACAAATCTTCAGATTCAAAAAGTGTTCAGCCTGTGGACACAAGAGCCTTCCTAAAGACCCCCATTCCCTGTGTGCATATTGTTTAAGTGCTCCTCCTCTACACACAAGCTCACACACACACACTGTGATATTTGTGCTGCCTTTAGTTATATAGCTATGCAGAGTTGGAGGGGTCTTCTGTGATGTCTTCTGAGTCAAGACCTCCTTATGCTTCTCCCAGCACTGTGAACAGAAAGGAGAAAGGCACAGACATGCAAATGTAAGCACATAGACTCATCACCTGAGTCGCTTACTGAGGACACTGATTTGTATGAGGGAAAAAAGAGCCCCTTGAAGTCTTATATGGGGACATCCTGGAACTAATGAAGCAGACGTAGGAGATGTTCCACTGAAATTCTGATGGATGAGTCCATGTTTCTCGAAGCATTTGCATCTGACTTATCTGCATCCTCGGTGAGTCCCCCCTTCAGCTGTGCTCAAGGATCTCATGGCATAGAAAGCATGGAAGGACACTAGTATTACAGAGCCAAATCCTAAAAACCTGACAGAATTTAAACAGCCCTGAAAGGTAGGAAACATTGGTCAAAAGGACCCCCAGTAGATGCCATGGTGTGGTAGCAGCCACAAGGACAGAACTGTCAGTGGAGAGTTCTTCTGTCCATCCCCTTACACAGTCAAGGGCTTTAGAAAGATTAGGAAAATGGGCTTAGACTTAAGCACACTTTGCTGTCAGGGTGATGAATTACCTAGCACATTTGACATATTTTTCAGAGGCACTTGATCAAGGCGATGTCAAGTCTTCCTCTTTCAGGTAACTTTGCTTTAGAAGTCAAAAAAGCAGTGGTTACCCAAATGTCTACCGAAGTTCCTGTGAAATGTGAATTCTTTCTAGCCTAGCCGAGTTTTTGTATCTTGGGGAATATGTAAATTCACATCTTCCGTGACAAATATTTTCATAAATTTCTTCAAAGGTCTGCTCTCCTTTTTTTATATTTTCCCTTTTGCCCCCCCCCCCAGACACACCTTTACTGTTGCAAATCAAATTCTAATTCCCATCTGTAAGTAATATTCCTTGCTGAAAGCTGATTATTTCTCCCACAATTTTCTTAAGCTCAATTGTAGCAGTTTTAGGAGTAATATAAATACATGCTGGTATAATCCTCCTCCCTTGCTAGTAGTCCTTGTGTACTACAAATCTACTATCATTATCTTTTTTTATCCTCTTCACTATTGGAGCTCCTCTTGCAATTAATGTAAGTGCTCCTCTTTTCCTTTGCCCCAGAAATTCTGCTGAATAACCATCCCAAAAACCTTTCTGTATCAAATTCATATGTCCAGTCCTTTCCAAGTGTGTCTCCTATAGCATAGCTATTTCCATTCTACAGTTTTTAATATAGTTCACTACTCTTTCTTTTTTGTATTTATCTGTAAGACCATTGACATTTAAACATGTTACAGAAAGTATCATTGTCTTAAAAAGTTATTATTCCCACCTTGTTATGCATAACAGCTTTGTTAAACATCTGATTCCAGCTTTTCTGTTACATGCATAGAATGTTTGGCAGGTTGATTTTTTATACAGTTGTTTCTTGTCATATCCATTTGAGTCGCATCTTACAAAACTTTTGTGTTTTATTGAACCCTCTCAAACAAACACACCCCCAGTATCCCACTAAAACCTATTAGCTTAATACGAACACACACAAAAACTATGTACATCTTCAAATATTAAAGTTTTACCCTCCTAATAGGAACAAATGTTCCAAACTTACAGCCACACTCTCAGACTAACCTAAAAGAAAGATTATCCATGCTAAGATGCATGGTGTATGTAGCCTGTGCTTTTACTAAGTAAGTTCTACTAAGTGCTGTCTGGTTTCTTCTTATCTTTATAGTGCTGTCAGCTGGGACAACACTTGAATGCTTTCATAGAACATTTATCAGTTTGTCTTCTAGAGACATAAGAGGCAGCTAAAAAGTTGCTAAGCATACATTTATTTACTAGAAAAATTCTCATAATAATCATTATTTTTTAAATTTACTTGCTTTCTTATAAAACTTGTTACTAGATCAAGCAAATGACCTTAATCCAATCATTCCTTTATGTGAGAATGAGAAAAAGTGCACACATTTTTCTTTTGTCATGCTCTTTTAACTAGATTTTTTTTTACATTGAAGTACATAATTTCATAAAACTGAACAAGGAGAGAGAGAGAGAGAAGAAGGGAGAAAGAAACAAAGAAAAAAAAACAGGAGCCCCTCTTTACATTAGTATCCCTATTACACTTAAAAACTGAGAAAACTTTACTTTATAACATGGAAAGAAAATCATGCACTATTAAAATAGAACTATTAAGAAAACATTTTGTTTTACTTACAGTTAACTTTCTCCTTCCTCTTCCTCTCTCATAAGTATTTTTCCTAACATTAATGACATGAAGTAGGGTATATGTTTTAGAGTCCTGTACAACTTTAACAAATTCAAAAACATGCAATATTTCCATATTTGCTTGTTCTAACATGTTTTACAAATATAAGTATTGCTTTGTAATCCCACATTTGTTAGTTTCCACGTTACTGGTTTTAATCCTGTTCATCTCCATCTCCCAAATCCTGTCTCTGCTTCATTTCCAATGTGCTCTCTATTTGTTTAGTTGACTCTTGTTTTTTTTCTTCCTTCTGTCAAGCATTTTCTGTTGAAACATTGGAAAAGATTTCACTGACACAGTCTCTCTGTGTTCTTTATTACCAGAAGAACAAGAAGTAGAATCTCCTTCTGTTTCACAGTTCACTTTTTAAAGGACTAACTTTTGTATTTCCTCCTTAGGATGTACTTTATCAAAAAAAAAAATGATTTTGTCCCTCCAAGCAAAAATATTTTGAAGATAGCCGAGTACAGCAGTTTGACTCACATGCCTGCTTTTTGACATTCCCTAAATAATGGAGTAAATAGACTCCTCTTCTGCCTCGTGTACAATTAATAGTCATTCTCCACAAACACTCTGTTGTCTCCTGCATTTAGTACATTGTCATTCTACCACAGTTTTGTCAGAATCAACCCCTTCTGCTGTTAAGATTGCATCTTTATTATTAAAGGTCTAGATTGCTTTCTCATAGCCAAGTTTGGAGCATACATACAATGTGCCCTTTCAATTAACAGTTTATGTTGTGGAATACCAGTCCAGTTGCTTACTTGTGCTTTCATAAAATTAACACAGTCTGTCCCTTCTAGCTTCTCTGGTACAGCAGAAAATCTCAGGTTTTTCCTACGTGCTCTGTCCTCTAATTCTATTATTTTTGAAACATCTCTTCTTGTGCAGTCTCATAATCAGCCAGTCTTTTCATTTCAACCTCTTGAGTTTTGCAGTTTTATCACCTCTTCTGAATATCTTTTTAAAGCTTCTTCCATCCTTTTGTTGTTTGAGTTGATATACTCCATCAGTGTTTTGTTTATTTTAATCTGGTCTGTTTACAGTTTTCTTATATTTTCCTCTAGGTTACTGAAGTCATATTTGAAGCTTGCACTGCATTTGCTGAATAACTGCAACATTTTTCCCAATCAGTGTTTTTCCTCACATTTTTGTAGCTGATATTCCTTCAGGTCCTCTGTATTTCTTTATTCTTGGCACTCAGGCAGTGCACTTACTAGCAAGTTACTGAAATTTACCCAGAAGTATAGGTCCAATGGCCCCCCTCTGATGACTTTGTTTTTACACTGGGAAAGCTAGAATTATGCTGTTACACAATGTGCAGCCATCTTGGAAGTTGGGGACCAGGGAATGTTGAGAGGTAGGTGTGGGTTTCAAGATGCTGTACTTAGCTGTCGTCAGAAATACAAAAGATTGTCCAACAAGGGGTGAGCCATCAAATAAAAGGGGATTCTCTTTCTCATTCTTCTGATGTTAGGTCTCATAGAGAGATTTTGCCATTGAAAACTTTTGCAGTGTTCCAAAGGACAATATTTAAGAGAGTGGAAAAAAAGCACAGGAGTTGATTAGAGACCAGAAACACTGAAATCAGTGAATAAATGTGAGACTATAAAGCATCTGTCACATTAGTGAAATATGGCTTTACAAGAGAAAGTAGTTGAGAAAGATTGGAGTTATGTTGATTTTGTTAAACTTCTTACTGACAGGCATATGCCTCACTTTTGGAAGGACACAAAGGGAAAAAAAGGAAAAGTAATTAAGTAAAACATTTTTGTTCTTAACAGTATTTGTAGAAAACATTTTATGATACGAACTGCATGTTGCATTTTTAGTTATTGTTATATGTGGCAAAAGTACTAAATAGGATTTTTTTTTTCTTTTTGGTTTTAAGAAATATAGGCATTACAATGTAAAAAGTGAAGGAAGGTTGGACAAAAGCACTTGTAATCTTGATCTCTCAGGGTTGGGAATGGGTTGTAAAACTGCACTGATTATAATCTTTGTAAGAACTGAAATGTTTTCTTTTGCTTGTGCATAGATGAATGTCTGGATTAATGCTCTTGGCTTAATTTAATGATAAGTTTTGTGAATGGAAGCGAGTTTTAAAAATTGAGTGCATAATGAATAGTTTTCTTTAAGAAAATAAATATGCTCTGCAAATTGAGAAGATTTAGCTGAGAGCAGCTGTATATTTTGTCATTATGTTTTCATGGAAACAAGCTGACTAAAATTGAAGGCAGTAAATCAAGAGAGCTAGACATTGTTTACTGAGAGAAATGTAAAATTAAAATGTACAAGGGCAAACAGTTAAGTAAAAAAGGTTTGAAATTAGTTTAAGTGAATAAGAGATGACAGCTTTTCTGGTAACTAGATACATTAATACATTTACTAGAACAGTATATAATTTAGCTTTATTTAAGGAAAGTCAGCACACTTTTTCTTAAGGCTAAAAGTAAATGTTTTCTGAAAGCATGCAAGCTGTTTTTCGCATCTTGGAGTGGAATAAATAAAAGAACAGATCACAATTAGTGTTAAGTAGTAGCACAGGTTGTAACATCCGTTTTAGCATGGATAACCTTCATTTTATATTAATTAATGCCTGTGGGTGCAGTTGGTAATGTGAGACGGTTCCTATCAGGAGGGTTAAACTTCATTATTTGAAGATCTACATAGTTTGGGTGGTTTTAATTGATATGTTATGAGGTGTGTGTATTTTTGGATTTTCATAAAAATAAGTCTTGTAAAATGTGGCATAGGTTCAAATGGAGGTAACAAGAAACAACTGTATAAAGGATCAACCTACCAAACAGTGGGTGCATTTAACACAAAAGCTGGAAAGAGACATTTAAAAAAGTTGTCATATATATATAAAATGGGCTGGAGTAATAATTTCTTATTATAATAGCTACATTAAACATATTATTTTTGAATGTGAATGGCCTCGTGGGTATAGACAAAAAAGAGTATCAAATTATATTAAGAAATGCAGAGTGCACATAGGGGTACAGGGAAACACATTTGGAAGGAAGTGAGCATGTGAATTTGATAAAGAGATAAAGAAAGGATTTCAGGATGTATATTCAGTAGAATATTAGGGACAAAGGAAAAGTGTAGTACTTGTACTAATTGTTAAAGCACCTCCAGTGGTGATAGAAGAGGAAAAAAAAGTAATGATAGTTTTGTCTTAGTAAGGGGCTACTAGAATATTATGCTGACATGTATTTATATTCCACATAAAACTGATATTATGGAGCTTAAGAAATTTTTGGGAGAAATATTCAGCTTTCAGAGTGCAGTATTACCTGTAGATGGGGACTGGAACTTGATTTGCAGCAGTGAGGATGTATCTGGGGGACAAAGAAAAAATATAACAAAAGAGGATAGATTTGTGAAGAAATGTATGCAAATATTTGGAATGAAAGATGTGAATTCAGTAATATCACTAAGAGAATTTAAATGTTGCTCCCTAAAGTACAATAACTGAGCTAGACTGGACAAAAGTTATATGTCACAGGAACACATGCCTTTAAATGAAAGCTTTGACACACATCCAATAACTATTTCAGATCGTGCACTAATAACAATTAAGATAAAAATGCAGGGTAATGAATGAAAATAAGGCACTGGTGCTTCTCCATGTACCTGCTAAAAAGGAATTTAAGAAATGGGTAGTAGAAATTATTTGGGATTTTTAGGGGGGATAGAATGTACTCCAGAAGTTACAACTGGTGAGGGGGGTAAAATGAAAGTGGAGTTTAAAATATGGCAGAAATAATAGAAAAAGAGATATGGTTAAGAAGAAACAAGAATTGATTAGAGGAGCTGACACAGATACAAACTATTACTGAATAAGAGGAATCTCACAGAACAAGAAGAGAGACAATTGCAGAGTGCTAAAGAGAAAATAAGGGAGTAAATACAATGTATAGTCACGGACTCTGGTAATATACCAGTTTTATTAAGAAGACTTAGCGCTTCAGTTACAAGCCTTCTACAGGTTTGTTTTTTTTTTTATTTTTAATTGAGTTCTTGTGGTTTTGTAGAAAATAAGGGAGTACCTGGACAATATGCATGAATTCAGAAAGATTGGTGTTAAGCAACTGTTTTTTTTTTTTTGACAACTCCAGAACATGCAAAATTCTAGCAGAATGACTTAGGCAACAGAAGGTAGAAAGAGCTGTTGCCAAACTTGGAGAGCCTATAACAAGGAAAATACCCAGAGATCCTGTAGACATATTAGAAATATTTGGAAATTTTATAAAAATTTGTATAAAGCAGAGAAGTGAGGAAATCAGGAAAAATCATGAAAGGAAATATTTATGGAAGACTTAAATATACCAAGGTTAGAGGCAAATAAGGGTCAACAATTAACAGTTACAAAAGGAGGAGATGAGTTAAAATTGTGATGTATAACCAATAATGTGTCCAGGAATAGATGGGATTCTGGTGGAAGTTTGAAAGCTAGGAGTGAAGAAAGTGATAAAGTTCTGGAAGGTTTTA
This sequence comes from Protopterus annectens, assembly GCF_019279795.1. Lineage (NCBI taxonomy): Eukaryota > Metazoa > Chordata > Ceratodontiformes > Protopteridae > Protopterus > Protopterus annectens. The sequence continues at coordinate 1,171,521,481 of NC_056743.1, read as the reverse complement.
TTTAACAGTATTTTAAAAGGATCGGAAGCATCGACATATTGGGAAAAAAGCTGTGGTTGCTTTAATTCCCAAAGGCAGTAAAGACTCACCAAACCCAGCTTCTTATAGGCCCATTTCAGTTTAACCCATGATTATAAAGTGTTTATGTCTATGATGGCTACAAGAATTTGAAAGGTATTGCCAAAATTGACAGATATGGATAAGTGTGTTTTGTTTGGAGGGAAGGCAAACCTTTGAAAACAGTAGAACAATGATGATCCAGAGGAAAGCAGAATGTAAGAAAATACTGCTGTCTTTGGTTGGTCTTGAAGCGCAGAAAACATTCTACAGAGTAAGCTGGGATTTTATGAGTAGGCCAATGGAATCATTTGCATTTCCTGGTATTATAATAAGGCTAATTAGGAAGATATATGAGGGATCAGAGGCAAAAATCAATGTGGGAAGGTTCCTGTATAATAATTTATCTGCATACAGGAACCAGACAGGGGTGTCCTCGTTCCCTTTTGTTATTTGCTTTATATTTAGAAATAAAGACAATAAGTGACTCGGGAATTCAAGGATATAATCGGTATGGTATTCAAGAAAAACTGGCTGTATCTGCACATATTATTTTCAACCTGACAGAACCAGAAAATGACATTTCAGTGCTGTGGAACATTCTGAGACAGTATTTTCCAGGATATAAAATTAATGAAGATAGACCAGAAGCTATAATTGTAAACTGTGTACCCATACATGAATTGGTTCAACATTACCCATATGTATGATGACATGATAAAATGAAGTATTTAAGAGTATAGGTAAAAAGGATTTTGTAGTAGCAGCTGTGGATATGTGGGAAGAGACTAAACAAAATATGATACAAAAACTGAGAAACTGAAAGCTCTTGCCTATGGATAAGGCTAGCAAGGTACAAGCAGTAAAATGTTTTTAGTCCCTTTAGGTTCATACACAGGTCAAGCATATTTTTATCAACCAGAGAAGTTGTTGTGGATAGTAATTAATAAAGAGTTTAAGGATTTTATCTGGGAGGGAAAGAGGGTATGAATTAAGTGGGATAAGTGATCCTTACAAAAGAACAAGGAGGTTCAGGATTACCTTATTTGAAGGTATATTTTAGAGCTACACAGTACAATTCAAAGTGAAAAGGAATGTTGATGAAGCAGGGGGCAGTTCAAAAAAATAAGGAAAGGGGGGAGTTTGGGTGCAAATTTGTAATGAGAATAACAGACATACAGAATATTATATTCATAAATTATCAGAAATTATGCTAAAAACTAAGCTAACACGGGAATACGGAAAGGAGATTCTGCAGATAGGGGTGATTACTGTTAGAATAGGCAAGAGGAAGCTGAAAAAGGAACCAAGGTATTGGTAACAATTACAGAGGGGAAGGTAATAGAAAAGGAAAAGGTCAAGAGGACATTTGGACTGCAGGCTACAGATCGATATCAGAGTATAGGCATTGAGAATGGGATAGTGAAATCCTAAATAAAAGACCTGCACTAGTTGAGTTCTTAGTTGAATCTAGAAAAAGAGGGTCTATATTATAAGAACGAAGTTTTACAACTTCAAACACCATATGAGCGAAGTTGTAAAACATCAAAACCAAAATAAAAAAAAATGTAAAAATAAAAGAAAAACCTGATTGTTCTGAGCAGGGGGGCAAGCCCCAACCCCCGTTACTTAAATATACCACCTCCGAGATCGCACTACGTTGAAGTAAAGGGAAGAATTTCCTACGGCGATCTCTGTTCACACTTGCAAGGTTTTAAATATTCGACCATTTGGTGTCGCCCATATGGTGTTTGAATATTTAAAACTGTTCTTATACTATAGACCCTAGAAAAGAAGCTGCTTTTAAAAAGGGATAATTAGAAGGGCATATAAAATGTTACACAATAACCATAGGAATCAGTCTCAATCAGAGGAGGTCAGAAAAGATGGGGAAGAGAGCTTAGATAAGTAATTTACAAAGAACAGTAGGAGGACATATATATGGCTCACTGTTGTGCTACAAAATCTAGAAGTTTTAGGATTTTTGCCTGGAAGTGTTTGCATAGGTACTTCTACACCCCAAGAATTTTTCCTCAGGTAGATGGCAAATGGTGGTGGCATAATGGGAGAAGAAAGAGATACCTGGCAGCATATGTTTTCAGAGTGTAATGAGTTGGCAGACTTTAAAAATTCCCCATGGAATACTCCTGGCTGAGAAAATGACTGTAACTAAGAACATTTTTTTTTTTGAGTGGGGATACAGCATCTGAATTGTCTAGACATAGTAAGCCCCTGTTAAGCTAAATACTGGAGGCTGCCAAAAAAGCAATTACTAGAAAATCCAACTCAAAATCTATCCCAACCATACTTGAAGTAGTGAATATTATAACAGAAATAAAATAAAAGGCTAGGAGATCTTTAGAAAGAGGACAAGAAGTAAATTGTGTAGAAAAATGGAAGTTGTAGGAACGATACCTGCAGAAAAATGTTTTGTAGGACAAATAAGGTTTAAGAGAAGGCAGCAGATGAACAATTTATGTAATGTTTGGATCGATTGTAATGTATAGAACAGTATCTGTAATGTATAATGTTTGTAAATGTGAACTTGTAAATATGGTTTGATTGTTTTTCTATAAATGTAAGTTTGCCTATGTCACAAGTGATAATTCAGTAAAAGTGTTAATTTAAAAAAATATGTAGTGTATAATATTTTTAACAGTGAACGTTAACATGTTTTTGTTTTCTTTTACCTAAATGTGTTTTTCTAGGTCTTAAGTGATAATTCAATAAACATGTTAATAAAAAACTGAGAGATATATATTTAGAATAGGGAAGGAGCGTACTACATAGAAATAAATGGAAACTCTGCGAAGAATACATGCAGAATAATGTTCAGGAGGAGAAGTAAGGTTCGAGGGAAGGCAGGAATTCAGCATTTTATGTGATATTGGACTCATGATAGTAAAAAAAAGGGAAAAGGTATGTGATGTATAATATATGTTAATGGGAAAAATATTAATATGGTTTATCTTTTCCATTATTGTATTTTGCCAGTGGTCTTAAGTGATAATTTAATAAAGGTGTGTTAAAAAGCTAACTGTAATCATTGTGCAACTCAGAATGATAGAATAAAAGTAAATTTATTTAATAATATAGTGAAAATTTAACTTTATCTAGTCTGTAGCATTGTACTGATTAGATGAGCAGTAACTGTGCATATGTGTGTGCACATCCACATAGCATTTGGTCTTTTTTTCACTTTTAAGTGTTAGACCTCAGCTGTACCCATTTAAAAGTTTAGGTCGAACTCTGTATCCCAATGGTCCATTGTTGGACATTATCTAGGCAGGGGTTTTGTTGTAGTTGGTAGTCTAATCTTGAGGCCCAGTACTACAACAGAAGCCATATAAGGAAATGTCACTGACCAATACTGGATGCCATACACAAACACCTTTTCAAGGTCAATTAAACAGCTCAAGTGAGGTTACTTTCTTTATCCATAGATTGATAAAGACACCTGCTGGGAAGAACAATGCTGTACTTATACCATGCCATAACTGGTTTTAAGCTGTTGGATTGGTCAGAAGAGCCTTGTTGAACATTATATTTGTAGTTATCTACAGGTATTAGTGATATTATCAATGCACTGAAGTGGGAAAAATGTGAAAGGACTGCATACCCAAACAAACGTAGGTGACAGGCCATCTAAGTATCTCTTTCCATAGATGATGATTTTTCTTTGCTACAAATCAAGAGAACTTTGAAGAAGTGAAAGTATATAGTAAAACCAAAGAAATCTTGTGCTGCTGAGTCTTGGAGTTGTGCACCGTTGGGGCTGCAGCACTGAAGTGAGAAATGCTCAACAAAGGATTCCCCAGTTACACTGGGTTCTGGTAGGACTTTTCCACTGACAGCTAGCAGGACTTGACTATGCTTGCCCCTTCCAGCTAAATTACTTTTCATAATTCTCTAGCAGTGGTCAGAAAAGATTATTTGCATTGGATTTACTAGTCAATCTCTTACACAACTCAGCAGGCAGTAGTGGTCATAGCATGAAAATGAGTGCTTTTATACTTTATCTGTAAATTTGATTTGAAGAGTAATCCATGGCACATGTGTACAACTAACTCAATTCTTTTTGCAATGGTTGTATTACAGAGGTTCTATCATTTAAAAAATGTACAACCGTACTGCAGTCTATTACATAAATGAAGACCAGTTAATAGTAGCCAATGTACACTTACAATTTATACAGCAGACCTGATAAATGAGGGTCTTGGGTGGTTTTGAGATCTTCTGGCACAAAAGACATGAGACTTAGCAGTTATAGCTGAAATAGCAGCAGTCTGCTATAATTTAATAAAGCATGAAAGGGAAGTTAGTGTAGAACCAACAAAGGACAGAGACAGAATGTGTTTGCGCGCACGTACTTGCACCAGAGGTCGGACTTGTTTGTGTTGGTTTTGACACTAGCTGAGAGATGCCATACATTGCAAGTGTGATAGAAGACAACAAAAATCCTTTGACCTTTTCAAGAAGACTGAAATCTCAAACAGTAATGGGTTACACTATAGCTTGTCAAGGAGATTTTAAGAATTTCGTATATAGCTATCTGTGAGATGGTGGTGAATTCAGGGATGGTGGTGTGCTAGATTAGAGCAGATAGTAATTTGAGTGAAATGTGCTATCACCTAATCTATGTTTTAAGGGGGAGACCGACTAGGGTACATTCAGTATTTTTGCCATTCTGTACTCAATTACAATTCCTTCACAGACCTTGGTGGTCAAATCCTGTTAACTTGCACTGTAACCTTCTACCACAGTACAATTAAAATGAGCAGTGCAGTATAAGATCATTCTTAATTTAGGAAACCATGTCTCCCTACTACATTGTGAAGGAAGGCTTAGCAAAAATATACATCTTACTATACGAGGTGTATTCTGTTTAGCAGTATATATCTGAAGCTGGGCTATTAACAAGACACTGTTCATTCTTGAAGACATTTGTTGATGAGCTTGCAGATGCTAATTTTTCAACCAGTACACATGGTGACAGTTTGCCCAGCAGTACTATTTATGATAAAAAGATTCTTTTTAGCTACCCAAAAAATGTCACACAGTCCAAATGAAACACCAACAAAACAAACATTTTTAACTGAAAAAAAATTATATGCAAACTTAGATCAAATTCTTTATACACCCTGTTCAAAGCACATGGACATCATCTCATTTACAGTACTTTCTTATTCTCAGTCATGTCCTTGATCAGTCCTCTTCCAAGTCCATTGAACATTCATCAACATTTTTATTACATAACATTATCTGTATTCACAAATTTTAAACAAAACAAAAAAATCAGTACATAAAACAGGGAATTATAATATTTTCACAAAAAGAACAAACTGGAACATTAAAATCATGCCATTTAACTTAATTGCCAATATTGTTGATGTTAACAGTTTAACCACAATGAAAATTAACCCATTTATATTACGAGAACAAATAACCAATAGGCTCAACAATGCAACTATTTTGGGTTATATCTCTGAATGGATTAAGAAGATATCCCCAGTCAGATCAGTTAGTGGAGTTAAGAGGGAGGATTTAGGGACATTTCACACAGGATGCCATCGTCAGAAGTAAAGGCTGAACATTAAGATGGAAGGCAAAAGAAGACAAAAAGTGTGTAGTTTACAGACATTCACAAGTAGGAAAAGGATACCAGATATATAGATTATATCACTGAAAAGCTAGCCAAATGGATGGTATGCATACACAGACCGTTCTTTGTCTATTGAGTCATATATCCTAAAAGAAAATGTTCTTTCTAAAATGTGGTTCCCAGAGGGGAAAAAAATGTCAAAAATTAGATGATGTAATTATGTGAGACTGCGATTGTTCGTCATAAGCTAGAAAAAGATGAACTGCATTTCCAGCAGCCATCAAATTATGCAGAAAGGGAAAAATTCAAGTTTTGGTTTCCACAGCCTGCACAACTGAATGTGAATTTGTCAGAGTGATCAGGGACACGGTATATACCGCACAATTCTTCTGAATACAGGCTGCATTTGGGAAACTTACCCAAAGAGCATCTACAAATTGTAACAGGCATCAGAACAGAAGATGCTGAAAGATGGGGGTGGCAGAGGTCCAGAGTGACATGTAGTGATCTGAAAAGGGGATTTTCACTTTTTTCTACTGTTAACTGTGATGAGTGATGCACATGCATGATACATGTTGAATAGCTGCATATATGGCTAAGTATAGTTGCATTAAGAATAATTCCTAAGTTTCATATTAAAATGTGCCTTTCATCACCCCATTCCAAGTGTGAATGGGACATATACCATCACCTGAATACATAGCCTTTGAGTATACTATTCACAAAGATGGTTTGTGTGCTAAAACCTGAATGAGTAAATGAAAGTAGGACAGAAGCTTTAATAGGCAATGTTAAACTCTAGCTTCTTTCTGATATTTGGGCATTCCAATGCTTAAACTACATAGTGGTGAACAGCAACTGCAATTGCTATATGGCATGGTCATTATAGCTTCTGTCTGTTTCTGGCCATAGTCCAGAAAGTCTAGTGTACGCTTTATATTGTGAAAGTGGATATAGTGAAGGTTCAGAATAAAAAGTATACAGTGAGCTGTCCACACTATAATCAGAAATAGACTAAAACCAGAGTCTATGCTTCTGCTTTCTCTGTGTCCTAGCATGTTGGAGACAATGCTGGTTTCTGAGTTTCCTTAACAGAACACACATATGCACAGTCACAGACTTTGGTACTTAAGTCTGCATTATGAGTTTTCAGTCAAACTAGTACTTCAAATGTAGAAAATACTGAAATAAAATACAGATTTACATGTACACATTTTGGGTTGTCGAAACGTATAGTTGTTTAGGTAAACTTACTACAATAGTAGATGTCCAAAGGATCCCTGCTTTAGTAGCGTAATATATATGTGTTGTATCCTGCAGAGCTTTAGGGTACCTTCCAGGCACCCACATCATTAGCTTGAGCTGAACTAGCTAAAAAGACAGGTTTGGGTACCAAGACCTTCAGAGCTTTCGTGCCAAATGAGAGATGGATGCTTAGCTAAAGAAGACATTGCTAGGAATAAAAAAAAAAAAAAAAGCCCACACACTGGCATAAAAAAGCACACCAAAAACAAGGGGGGTGGAGGAAGTGGTTACTGCAGCAGTGATCATTTGAACATCTAGTGCTATGGTAAATTTCTTTACACAACTGTATTATTTTCATCATATTGAACATTGCTGGAGTAGTATGATCTGTATGGGTAGAATACCATAGCTTAGAACAACTGGGAGGTGAAAGAAGAAGGATCCATGAGCCCCTGAAGAATGGATCTAGCAAAACTTAACCTAGACCTGGAGAAGGAATATGGTTTGTAGTGCTTTGTAAAAGTATGTACAGGCAGCCAAGATGCTAGTTCTAGAAGATTGCTAGAATTCAATCCTTTCCAAAAAAGTCATAGATGAAGACAAGGCTGTGGTAGAATATAGCTTGACCCTGCCTGGAATAGTTTTGTTGCAGTGGGAATAACAAAAGGTAACAGCATGAGATATCCATTTGGAAATAGTCTACTTTAACATAGGTTGTCCCTTCTCCTTGCCTTCATAAACAATAAACAACTGATTAGAAGTTCTGAAAGATTTTTTAATGTCAAGATAGTGCCTAAACTGTCTGTGGACATCCAAGGTATGAAGTATCCTTTCTCCCTCATTTTGGCATTCAGGGAAGAACACATGGAGAGGGATAGTTTGACATTAAGTAAATTTGAGTATCATTTTTAAGCATAGAAGAAGGCTTAGTTCTCACAAAAACCCTGTCCCGTGAAAAATGAAATAAGGTTTACCCACCATAAGAACTTACAATTGAGATGCTCTTCTTACAGAGGTCAGAGCAAGAAGTAAAACTGTTTCCTATGTTAAGAACTTTGTCAGCCAGAAGAGCTGGTTCAAATGGATCAAGTGATAGCTTCTCTAACACAAAATTAATGTCCCAAGGAGGTGCTACTGGTTTTCTTGTAGGTCTCTTATGCAAAACCCCATTCGAAAACATTTTGACATTGGAATGCCTTGAAAGAGGGGAATCCATGAGCAGACATGCTGAATTGGCAAACAAATTAACCTTGATAGAGGAGTAAAACAGGCGATAGGAAAGTAACTTAGTTTACTATTGAAATGAAGAAAGCACTTTTTGTTTGCTTAAATCATCCACAAAAAAAAAAATCAGAGCCATAAATCTCGACTTCTACACTATATCGACTGCCAGTTCACTGACGTCTGCATTCAACTTAATTCAAAATAGCTTTAGGTGACATCAGTCACCCAAGCTATTCAGTGTAACTTACCGTTGAACTTTCATGTCAACGGCACAAGTGTTTTACTATTTTGCAGGGGGGGCAAGCCCCCTTGCACACCCCCACACCCCCTGCAAAATTATATATATACTCTGAGATCACACTACAGTGAGGAAAAGGGTAAATTCCTTGTTACTCACTGTACCGCGATCTTCACTCAAAATACTGAACTCAGACTACCGAATTGAGCTTTACATTTGTTATTGTGAATTCATAGTAGTCTGGTATGGCACTGTGCATTTTTGAAAGTTGCCTTTCAACCACATGCCATTTGATACCCTGCACTATGAGATTGCAGTAGTAAACCAAGTAATTTTCACAGATATTGTAAAGCAAGAGAAACACTACTTTGAATGGGATCTGGTTATGTTTTTGGCACTAGCTAGAAACCATTTTCCATTTGCTTTTCTAGTAGAAGGCTTTCTTGCCCCCATTAGTACGTCCTGCACATACTCAGTAAACAGCTGCCTAAAAGGTATTAAGACCCTATTACTCAGGTAGTCAGTTAAACTTGTTTAGGGGTTGGGATGTATAAAATATCCCTGTTCTCTTTTTTTTTAAAAAACAAGAAAAATCTTTATTAAATTATCACATACGACATAGGCAATCATACATTGATACAAATAAAAACAAACCATACTGACATATTTTCAGTTGTAAACATTATGCATCACTCATAATATAACCAGTCATTGTCAGTCAAACATTACAAAGCTCATTCAGTTCCTGCCTTTCATTAAATCTCATTCGTCCTATAAAACATTGTTCTGCATGTATTGTTCCCATAATTCCGATTTTTGCAATGTAATTGCTCCTATCCTTTTCTAAAGGTACCACCTCCAGTTGTTTTATCTATGTTACTATATTCACTTGTTCTAGTACAGTTGGTTTAGACTTTGATTTCCATTTTCTAGGAATTGCTTTTTTGACAGCCACAGAATTAAACTCTGCAAGACCTTACTATGTCTAGACAATTCCGATTCTGTGTTACAGCTCAAAAATAAAATCCTTATTTACATGAATTTGCTCACCCAGTATTTCTGATAGAGTAGTCTGCATGGAATTTTTAAAGTCTGCCAACTCATTTCACTCCTAAATATAGGTTCCCAATTACCTCTTTTGTCACTCTTCTTGTATGAGAGAGTTGAGTGCCTTGAAAAGGCAAGCAACTGTTTTTCATTCATTGTGTCTGTCATTGTTGTCACAGATACTTTGCAATTGTATCCCCCTTAGCACTGATCCCCAAGCAAGTCGAAGGTGTCTGTGGTGACTATTTTGGGGCAGGAGGGGAGAGGGAAAGACCTCGATTCAGGGTATTTGATATCTCCACCAAGTGATTTTTGTTCTCACACATCCCAGAACTGAGATCTGAAAAGTTAATGGGTGTTGGTGCTGGGACCGAAAAGGCCATACCTCTCAAATGTCCAGATTTTCACTTCATATTTTTGGTATGTTTCTTATAAAATTATCTTTTCCTGGTAAACCACTGACAAATCATTGAAGACTGCAATCAGAAAATAGAGACATTTGAGTTTCAGACTTCATAACCTTCAGAAAATTCATGCTAATGGAAAACCTGTTATTCTATCAACTTTCTAAGTTTGTAAGAGCAATATTTAAAAAAAAGTTTCTATTTTTGGGGCTTTTTTCCCCGTTATTTATAGCTTTGTTCAGATTTCTTCATCTAAGTGTTTGAGAGGTATGAAAGAGTCTTCAGATACCATTGTCTTTCTCGTGTACAGTCTGACCAGAGGTATCATGTGAATCAGAATCCTGAGGTATTTCCTCCCTTACCCATTAAGGGGACCACAACAGCTACAGAAAACATTGCTAACTCCCAGTCCACAGTGGATGTATGTGCAACACCAGAAGGTTCTGGGGAAGAAAGATGAAATAAATCTAAATATAGATCTATGTTTTTTTCCTGTGAAGAAAAGTTCTTGTACTGAGGTTCACTTTGATTCCCAGTCTACACAGGAGATCTTTCACCAAATAGAGAGATTCCTGACACTTTGAAAAAGAGTCTGAATAGATTAGTAAATCATCTAAGTATGGAAAAAGGTGGATACCCTGTAGCCTGTGATGTGCTATAACTGGAACTAGACACTTTGTGAACACTCTTGGGGCAGTGGATGGCCCAAAGACTAAGGCAGAGAGTGGATAATGTGATCCACACACACACACACAACTTTAAGAAAAATCTGAAGCCTTAAAAGTTAGGGATGTGATGGTAAGCATCTTTTAAATCTAAGGTTACCAAAAAATCTCAAATGGGGAAGAAGGGGGTAAAAGATTGTGTTGTAAAAGCGTATTGAATTTGGGCACGATAACAAACTGGTTTAAGAAAAAAGGTCCATAACTGATCTCCAGGCTTTTCTTTCTTTGGTGTCGGAAACATTATTAAATGAAAATGTCTTCCCCACTGGGAAAGAAGAAATATTTCTATTATCCCCCTGATAGAGCATGTGCTGTAAGACAGGCAGGAACAAAAGGGTTTGGTTTGGTGGATGTGGAATAATTCCCTGCAAAGGAGGGACCATTTCCCACTTCTGGAAGGGACAGCAGACTGCCAGGGTGGGAGGGTTGACAAGGCCCTTACATAGTCATTCTGACATATTTAACTGTCCTTTGTTCCGGGAGGGGGGGGTCCTGCTTTCTTTAGGGAACCTCTCCACCATTTATTTTAATGTGTTGCCACAGTTGAACAAGGGAAAAAAAAAAAACTTGAAAATTTAGAGAAGAAGGGATAAAAATTCTGAAAGATTCCCTTTATCAGCGTAATCCTCTCATCATATTTTATTAAACTTTGCAGCAGTGGGACCAAAATCTCTATCCAAAAGTGAATTTAAAATCTCATTTTACATCCTTTAGAAGTTTCTGAGAAGGAAGCCAGGTAAAACCTCAACACAGTACCAGTGGCAACGTCAGTAGATGTATGTACAGTCATCATAAACATATTTTAAATGACTAGTGATCTGAACAAAGAAACCGAACCACACAAAGTAGATTTCTCCTCACAGGAAAGAACTGCAAATAAAACATACCTCATATTTTCAAAATTAGTCAGAATAAACTTTAACATATGAGCCTGACAATTCAAAATTCTAAAAATTAAATTGCAGAAACAAACACACTTTCCCCAGACATAAAAATTGTTTTATCATCATCCTTGGAAGAAGGGGAAGGATTTGAGTTAAAATGTTTGGCAGCAGCTGGATTAACTAAAGCTATAGCTGCTGGGTCATGTTTGGGAAGTGTGTGCAAAAACTTAAAAGAATGAATAACTTTATATATTCTATTTGACTTTTATAGGGTAGCATGCTGGGTATCGGGAAAAATGCAGGCAGTGACACACACTTCCTCCAAAGCTAACAGAACTAGGGAAGTGGGTGAAGGTTCTGGAACTTCCTTCTGTAACAGCAGATAGTACTGTTGGGGGACTGTGTTCTCTCACTGAACACACACTTACATTCTTGAAATATTCTAGGACAAAGAAAATTATTGATGGGGAGATTCAGGTAACATCCTGTCCTCTGAGTCAGAATCAGAATTCTGAAGGATAAAATGTATCTGTTCCATCATATTTCTGTCCCACTTAAATTTCTTGAATCTCTTTAGGAAAAGAGGAATCCATTTTTCTCTTACCAGAAGCCACCTAATAAGAAAGATCAGTAGACTGTACAAGGTAAGACAGACTTAAACTACTCCTATCCAATGAAACTGGAGCAGGAAAGCTATAAGCTTACTTTTCTGTTTCTTTTTGACTGGAAAATTAAGGCAAACACATATTTAATGGCAGCAATAGCTTTCTTGGGGATAGGCACAACATTCTGGCTAAGCAGGGGCACCATTGTTTCCAAATGTTCTTCATGTTTCACTGTTGCAGTCATTACATTTGGTAATCTGCTGGCAGGTTGCCCTCAGTCGGCCTGAAAAACAAAGTCTCGGGTCCTGCGTCGGTTTCTGTCTCCTCTTCCATGACGTCAGGGGTATAAAACATGCAGCTGACGCCATTTTATTCAGTCTTTCTTGCCGCGTGGTGCCAGAAGGAGAAGCAGATCACAAGTGTCGGTTGGCCGACTCCTGAAATTTTCACATTCGAGTTTCAGAACCGAAGTCTTCAAACTAAAGCTAAGTACCCCGTTGGGGAAACTTTTTCTTGCTCCTTACCGATGTCAGTAAAAGTTAATAATTGCATTACTTGTGGGACGCAAATACCTCATAAGGATTTTCATTTGTACTGTATTCCTTGCCTAGGCCCAGATCATAACGTACCTTGCTTTCGGTTTTGTGCTAGATTTAACCATGCACTATTAAGCATCGGTATATTTTTGCTTCTAAATATTTTGGATCAAGATTTAATTATCCTGAAATGTCGTCAGTTAGCAATCCGACTACCGGAGTTCACAAAAAACACAAAGAAAAAGACAGAGACAGACTGTCGAGGCCCAAAATCGACGACGAAGCTTCTCCTAAGCCAGTCGCCGGTTCGTCGGTACTCAGTAAAGCACTTTCGCAGCCCCTGATACCCGCTACTTTTGTGTCGCAGGCCTTTACCGAGACCCATTCGGAGTCCAGTATACCACGAGATTCTCAGAGTATTGAACCCGCGGATGTCTCTTCCTTGGATGGGTCTGGAGCCACTGAGCAGGCACCAGCTTCTGAGTGTGTTTTCAGGCCTCAACATTTTTATATTAAACCGACGCCAGCCTCAAAAAAAGATCAAATACATCTTCGATGTCTAAAAAAACAACACATGAGCCTCGTGCTCAGGTCCCATGCCTAAAAAACAGATGATCAAAATGGCTGAGGACTTAATTACCTTGATCAGGGGTTCCCAACCCCCCCACTAAGAGACGTAGGCAAGGCACTGATTATGAATCTTAAGATCAGGTTTCCATTTCTTCTGATTCCTCTTCTGATCAGGAATTTTCTATTCCACCCTATGAGGATTCTGATGCAGAAGAATCCATCCCATCTGCATCTCCTCCTGAGGATTACTCTTTTGGAAAAACTTTAAATACTTTAAGGGAGCATTTTCAGTGGGAGAGTCAGGACTTCTCTGAATCAAAATAGAGGCTTAGGGATTTCCTTCTTCCTCAGCATAGGCCTTTGGCAATACCTCCTGTAGTAGACATTGTTGATGATGTGTTTTTGGAATCAAGCATGGCTCCTGATTCCCTACCTCTGGCTCCTAGTAAGCCGGACAGATATTACAGGGTTCCTGACTCCCACATATTTCTGTTCTGAATTCCTGCTGCTGATCCTGAGACTATTTTGCAGGGTCCCAAGGGTGTAAAGGCCTTTACAGCCAAAAATCCTACCCCCTCTGATAGAGATTCCAGGGCGCTGGATAGATGGGGAAAGGTTTATACGTCTGCAACCTTGGTAATTAGGGCCTTAAACTGCCAGTTTCATATGCTTAAATATAAACAGCATGTAATGGGCTTACTGAAACAGAAAATTATGTTGATTTCTGATTGTATGGAAAATAAAGAATTACAGGAATTATTGCATTCAGCAGAACAGGTTGGAAAGCATACTTTGCAATGTGGTTTTGACTCCTTGGAGGCCTCTTGCATGGCCGCAGTTACTGGATCTGTGATTAGAAGGCATGCCTGGCTCAAGGAGCAAAATCTGCCTGATCATGTTAAAGCTAAATTGTTGGATGCCCCCTTGCAGCATGATACTCTGTTTGGTAGTAAGGCAGAAGAAGTTTTAAAGAAAATGGAAGACAAAGCTAAATCTATGCAAACTGTAAAAGATTTCTAGCAAGTGCAGCTACCCAGGTTCAGTAGGCACTGGACTACTAAAAAGTGATCCTTTCCTGTGTCCAACAGAGCCACTTAAGGCAAGTCCAGGTGCTCAAAAGGCTCCAGATACCAATCACAGGGTTCGTACAGGTCAAAGCAATGGGGTGCCTCTACCTCCAAATCTGGAGGAAACAAAGCACAACCCTACAGTAAGCAGTCTCAATGACTTTCCTCTAACTTCACCAAGCACTTATCTTTTGGCAGCCCCCTTGAGGGGGAAAACTAGCACTTCATGCTCAAAATTGGCAGTAAATTACCCAGGACAAGTGGGTATTAAACATAGTATCCCAGGGGTACAGATTTCATTTCCATACTTTGCCAATTCCAAACGGTTGGCCAGATCTGCCACAAAATCAGTAGGCAGAGGCTCAGAAACAAGTAATGTCCCTCATGGGTATGGGGGCTATTCAACCAGTACCACAAAAGAAAAAAGGACAAGGTTTTTATTCAAGACTTTTCCTGGTACCCAGAAAAGACAATACCTGGCGTCCAATACTGGACTTCTCGATTATGAACACGTTCCTGGACATTCCAAAATTCAAAATGCTGACTTTACAACAGCTACTGCCTATGCTGGGCAGGAGCACTTGGTTAGTGACTCTAGACTTGAGGCATACCTGCATATCCCAATAAGGGAATCATGCAGAAGATACCTCCGCTTCAAGGCAGGTCTTTTTGCATTACCAATTATCTGCACTGCCCTTTGGCTTATTTACTGTGCCCAGGGTCTTTACAAAGTGCCTGGCACCAGTAATTGCATTCTGCAGACAAAGAAGCATACATATTTATCCTTATCTGGACAACTGTCTCACTCAAGCAGTGGACAAGGACACTCTTCTTCAACATCTGGCGTTTGTAAAAAGGCTTCTAACATGCCTAGGGTACTCAATAAACGAAAAGAAATCCCAACTGGTACCCTCTCAAATAGTTCCATTCTTGGGTGCAAGCTTGAATACAACTGCCCAGATGGCTTACTTTACGCCAGACAAACAAAGGCAACTGACAACATACTTCAAACAAATGGCAACAAAAACCCAGTTATCTGCAAGACAAATTCTGTAGGCTTTGGGGTTCATGGCATTCTGCATTCTACTAATTCCATATGCAAGACTGCATGTGAGGAAACTGCAATGGTACCTAAAAAGTTTATGGAGTCAACATTGTCACAGTCTGGAAACAATGATTCCTCTCATCCCTTGCCTACAACAGGAGTTTCTTTGGTGGGCAGAGACATGTCACCAAAACAAGGGACTGTCATTCACTCTACCCCCTGCCACCCAAACCCTAACTACAAACACATCAGACTATGCTTGGGCGACCCACCTGGCAGAGGGAGATGCATTCAGGACAAATGGAGCCCAAAACAAATGCATCTGCATATCAACCAGAAAGAGATGCTAGCTGTTCAGAGTGCTGTGACAGCCTTCAAGGACTTACTTCATCCAGGACAACTACTGATAAAGATGGACAACACCACGGATATGTGGTACATAAACAAGCAGGGGGGTACACATTCCTACCCCCTTTGCAGACTAGCCATGGCATTGTGGAACACAGCTTTGACTTACCAAATACATCTTCAAGCTCAGTTCCTGCCAGGAAAACAAAATACTCTGGCAGACAACCTAAGCAGAAATCTTATGGACCCACATGAATGGAAACTGGATCCACAAATCTTCAGCATGTTAAAACAGAAATGGGGGAGCCCAGACATAGCTCTATTTGCCTCTCCCCAAAATTATCAGCTGGACAAATTCTGCACAAGAACTTATCACAGAAAAGCATGGAAAGTGGATGCCCTGTCCTTCAGTTGGAAAAACCTATCAGTCTATGCCTTTCCCCCTCTGCCTCTTCTCTCCAAGAACTTACTAAAAGTCAGACAGGAAAAAACAAAAATTATTCTAGTTGCTTTGGACTGGCCTCGCCAGTACTGGTACCCAATTCTAAGGAATATGTCTCAACTTCCTCCTTGGTACTTGCCTCGAATACCTCATTTACTGTCTCAGCAGAACAATCAAATTCTGCACACTCAGCTCCAAACTCTGAACCTTGCAGCATGCCTGATCATTTAATTATTCAAACAACACCTCAGTAAATCTGTGATGGATGTCATTTTGGAAGCCAGAAGGCCTAGTACTAGAAAATCTTACGCTGATAAATGGAAGAGATTCTGTGCTTGGAGCCAAGCACAAGGAACGGACACAGCAAAGCCCAATATTCCTCAGATTTTACAATATTTGACTGAGATGCCTGAATAAAAATCAATGCCTCTGCCATCTTGGCTCATTACAACACAGAGCCTCCCCTCTTTTCTCACCCTCTGCTTAAACAGTATCTTAGAAGGGCCAAAACTTTAAGGCCTCCCAGAAGATCACCAACTCCTGCATGGGACCTCAACTTTGTGCTGGAAAAACTCACCCTGCCTCCTTTTGAACCAGCAGCTACTGCAGATATAAAATTTCTATCTTGGAAAACAGCTTTCCTCTTGGCAGTCACTTCAGCAAGAAGGGTTTCAGAACTACAGGCTCTCATGGCTGTGGAGCTTTTTATTATATTTTACCTGGACAGGGTGTCCCTCAGGACCAGTCCTTCTTTTATACCTAAGGTGGTGTCCAGTGTGGCTGTTAACCAGACATTTCACCTGCCAACATTTTACCCAAGTCCGCAGAACAAGGGGGAGCAGATTTTGCACTCATTGGATGTACACAGACAACTAAGATTATACTTAAACAGGACCAAATCTCTAAGAAAGTCTGAGCAACTACTGGTAGCATTTGCTGCAGGGTCAGAGGGGAAGGCTATATCAAAGCAGACTATTTCTAAGTGGATAAGTCACTGCATTCATTTCTGCTACTTGCACCATGGTAAACCTGTGCCCAAGGGGATCAGGTCACATTCCACCAGGCTGCCTCTACCTCAGCAGCTTTTCTCAGAGGGGTTCCAACCAAAGACATTCTAGAGGCTGCTACTTGGAGTTCTGTTCATGCCTTCACAAAGCATTATCATTTGCCTCTCTTCTCCAAATCCAGGGTAGGCTTTGCCACTGCAGTTCTGCAGGGCCTTATAGCCGCTCCTAATGCTATTTAGTTCCATCCACCCATCCATAGCTTTGGGATTCTACCCAAATGTAATGACTGCAACAGTGAAACACGAAGAACATAGTATAGTTGTGTACACTTACCATAAATGTAGATGTTCGAGTATTCACTGTTGCAGTCCGGGTTACCCACCCGCCACCCCCCTTTCTATACCCTTTCTTTCCTTCACTCTACTCAAAAGCCTTTGTGGTGTATTTGCTTTTTAGTTGAAGGTAAAGTTTATGTTTCTAAAAGTGCATCTATATATTTACTGTTTATTTATATATATTTTTTTGCTCCCCATTCGGGGGCACCTGACATCTGGGGCAAGTAAAAATGAATAAAATGGCATTGGCTGCATGTTTTATACCCCTGATGACCTGACGTCATGGAAGAGAAGACAACAACCGATGCAGGACCCAAGACTTTGTTATTCAGGCAAACTGAGGGCAGCCTGCCAGCCGATTACCCAAATGTAATGACTGCAACAGTGAATACACTTGAACATCTACATTTATGGTAAGTGTACACAACTGTACTTTCTTGCAACACTAACAAAAGTAGCCCTCCTTTGTCCACTAAAGGGATCCCAACAGCTGCAGAGGACATTGCTAACCCTCAGAGCTTACTGTGATCCATCATTCCTAGAAATATTTTATCCAATTGTGGTAACATCCGTGTGGCAGAGGTGCTCCCAGAATTCTGCGCAATTCTGACATTAGATGAGAAAATAAAGTTGCTAAAATGAGACAGTACCCTATTCCAGGAAGATATCGTTGGGAAGTTTGGTGTTGTCATTTCTTATTTTTGGATTTCTTAGCTTTTGTGCCATGTGTGTGTGTGTGTGTGTGTGTGTGTGTGTGTGTGTGTGTGTGTGTGTGTGTGTGGCCTTCAAATAATTGGGTGCATATCTCAACCTCTTAGACCAAGAAAACTGGACAAAGCCATAAATAAAAGTGGGACAAAGGCCAAAAGGTAGGAACACTTTTAAATGTTTCTCTTACAAACTCAGAAAGTTGATAGAGTAAAAGGTTTTGCATTAGCATGAATTTTCTGAAGGGTATGAAGTCTGAAGCTCAAATGTCTCATTATTTTTTAACTTCATTCTTTAATGATTTATCATAATGTATCAGAAAGCCACAGTTTTATGAAAAATGGGCTAAAAATATGAGGCAAAAATCTAGACATTCTGTGAAAATCTGTACATTTGAAAGGTATGATTGGGCGTTTCCGTTATAAATTTGCCAAACTTAGTGCAGTTAGATTTCCAGCCACTTGACATTACTACTAAGAATTTATCTGAAATGTGTGATGTCAGCATACACCCTCTTGGGTGTGTTTATAGCTTGATTACTAAAAATCTTTGAAAGACTAAGATGGAGTATATACTTGAATGCAACTGAAAAAGAAAAGTAGAGTTCTGCTAAGGAGTGAGATGGAAGAACCACTTAAACTAGTTAGTTATTCTGAGTGCTGCTTTGGAATTATTTATTACATTGCAGTAGCTTAGATTAAGCATAAGTGCTTTGTAAAGCCCACCAAGGTTTAATAGAGATTAAATTTCAGAATGTTCACATGTAAGATGTCACCGCTGAATTTATTTGAAGTACACTCCATTGTGACTTTGATGTAGCAAATTAGAGATGCCGTTGCTGTGTACAGGTCTCTATGAAAAAGATGCTTTTCTGTCCTTTCATGAGTTAACATCATTCTACCGTGTTATGGGGTAGATTCTGTTTTTTTTTCAGTACAGCAGAAGCAATGTGTAGTAACAAGGAAAAGAGTTCTCAGTGACTACGGTACACAATACTAAGGTGCCATTTTTGTTTCTGTAGTTGGCTCACAGTGCCTTGCTACAGATTCCTACTGCCCTCATGAGGTGGAGGTTTCAGCACTTGGGAAATGTACCTTATCCCCTGACCATACCTCAGGATAGTTCTCATCCACAGGACCCCAGTCTCTAAGTAGGATGTGGATGGAGGTGTAAACAAATACACTCTGTCCCCTGATCTTATCTCAGGGCAGCTGTCAGACAAATTCCGTTTTCTCATGAGGTTTAGGGAAAAGTGCCCCCCTCTCAAAAAGTATATAACTTGGACTGACAAAGAAAAGAATTAATGTTTAGATACTGAAATTAAAATTCTGAAATAATCGCCTGAATCAACAAACAGCTTTCACTATTACACCATAAATAACCTGTTTTCATTGAAAATGTATTGCTTGATGTTGCTTACTGCTGCAGAATGCTAAATCATTGCACCAGTTTCTACTACATTAATCAAATGAATATAGAATTGATGTGAGCCAGAAGACAGTTATAAATGTATGCAGTTGTTCTCAAACTTCCATCTTCAAAACATGGAACTCTGCCTCTCACAATGTGAAACAAATGGACACTGTATGGAACATTTGCTAACAACGTCAACTAGGAAACTGAGCACCGTAATTAGCCGAGTTCTTTTGATGAATTAATATGATTCAGTACTATTTGGTATTACTTTATCTGAATGCTTGTTAAAAAAATTCTTAGCAATGAACGTGTGCAAAACCTTTTCAATGTGGTACAGCGTGGAAAATGAGGAACGGTCTTCATAATGAGGTACAACTGAGAGGTATTTATTTTATTTTATTTATTTACATTTGTTTATTCTGGTGGTACATTGATCAAATGTGACCATTTTCAGGCACAGCCAGAGAGAAGAAAGACAATCACAAATAAAAAAACAGTGTAGATTTTCATACAAAGATAGCAACATTTTCAAGTATAAAATTCACATGTAAAGAGTGGCGATAGATTTTACAAAGATAAAAACAAAGCAAGCATATATGTTCAGTAGACCCAAATTTTTATCTATCAAGTGCAGCTAGCTGAGTTAAAGAAAGACCTTAACTTAACAAATATGTGCATCTTGTATAGAAACTGAAATGCATTTAATCATATTGCATTATAAAATAAAACCCATAACCCATCAGAGAGAGTCAATCTGCTAACACTGTGATACTATGCAGCAGTCATAACCAAAAAAAAAAAAAAAAAGAGAGAAATGTTGATACTGTTGTCTTAATAAAGGGCATATATCTCAAATAAGTTATATTTTTACAGAATAGTAAAGCCCCCCCCCCCCACCCATAATGATGGGTTTGAATCTCTCAACTGTCATTTATCTACTGTATGACTCTGAGCAAGTCGCTTAGAAGACATTGCTCCTGTGTCACAACTAAAAACAGCACCAGATTTACTGAGTTTAACTTGGTTGACAAATAATAATAATAATAATAATAATAATTATTATTATTATTATTATTATTATAGAAAATTTGCTTATTTCTGGACTCTGCTTCAGGACAGCTTCCCAACCATAGATTCTACTACTCATTATGGGGTGAGGAAAGCATTTAGGTTCAGTGTTTTACATTTTATGGAATCCTTAGCAGTTTTCAGTACAATACTCAAGATGTTTTGGGACAGCAAATTCTCAAAAGATGTGGACTCTGATATCGTCCACATCAGAGCCATTTGGTGAAAGTCCAAGTGTGTCAGAGAGCACCCAGCTACCCTTAAAATGATACTCTCTCTTCATGACCTGATTCTTGTACTCTCAGTGGATGTAAATGTACAGGAAAAAAAATCATGGAAGATATTAAGTCTGAAACTCAAATGTATGTCATTATTTAGTGTCTTCAATCCATAGTGATCTGCCAGCAAACCACAAAGTTTATGAGGAACAGACCAAAAATATGAGGTAAAAACCTGGATATTATGCGAGAATTTGTAAAGTTGAGAACTGACCCTCTACACACTTGTGCATGCACTCACGTACTCATGCACACGTACTACCGCGCACTCATGGACACTCGCATGTACCCATGCAATCATGTGCATTCACATATACACTTACTCATGCACACTCACACACACATTTCTGAACACTCGCAGACAACTGTACACACACACTTTCTCTTTAGAAAAGAGTCTAATGTCTGTTTTGTGAATGGACAAGTACATTGCTCTTAATTTACAAAAAAAGCAATCTGAGCTGGGAGGAGAGTGGACACTTCATGATTTTATTTAAAGTGGGGGTAGTACTCACCCTCTCCTCACCCTATGATTCATAGGTGTGTACTAGGCTAATGGCACTGGAGCCTTTACAAGCCTAGTCCATAGGATTACCCAGCATCGAGCCACCCGACCTTAGTTCCCAGTGCCTTTGTTGAGTAAAGCCACTACAGTAATCCCTGGGGTGAATTTTCTATTTCCCATCCACTCATCAAGATTTCTCTTGAACAGGGCCAGTGAGGTGCTCTGCTTGACATGTATGGGAAGTTTATTCCATAGCATGGGCAGTCTCTGGGTTATGAACCTGTTCCCTCCAGCATGTTCTGTTGATTGTGGTAATGAGGTTGAGGTCTCTGGAGCGTGTGGTGCAGAGGGATTGGGATTTCTTTAGATGTAGCATTTCTAACAGAGCTGGGTAAGACATGGCTTTGTAAGTAAGCAGAGATCACCTCTAAGTAGGTGAAATGAGACAGAGAATAGTTGGAGTTTTTTGAGTCTGTCCATATAGGACAAGTGTTTAAGGCCTAGGATTCTCTTTGTGAAGTACTTTTGCGGCCTCTCCAGTTGTTGAAAGTGTCTAGTGAGGTACATGCCAAATGGGGCATTGTACTCTATGATTGACCTAATGAGGGAAGAGTAGAGGGAGACAATGACCTCTCTCTTCCTGGATGAAAAATCCTTAATAATGAAATGTGCCACATAGAAGGACTTTCTGACCACAGTGGCAATGTGGTGGTCAAAAGAGAGGTTGCTGTCAACCTGTGTTCCCAGATCTCTTATAACACCTTCTGTGTTCAGTGGACTACCATGAATGTGGTAATTTATGGGAACCAGGTTTTTCCCAAAGGGGATGATGACACATTTTTTGGCATTGAGCTTAAGGCCATGGTTTTGACACCAGTTGTTGGTCTCAGTGAGGCCTTTCTGTAGGATGCCAACATTGCTTGGGGAGTTAATAATAGCTCCCAGCTTGCAATCATCTGCAAACTTTGTCAGCCAGAGACCCTGCATGTTGGCCTGGACTTCAACAAAAGTAGATGCCAAACAGGAGAGGACCCAGGACCGAACCCTGTGGGACTCCACTCATGACTGGTCGGCAGTCTGACTTGGAGCCAGCTTTCACACTGTGGGTTCTATCTGTGATTCAATTTGCAACTCACATAGTGATATAGGGGTTGATGTCTAGCTTAGTGAGTTTTTCTATGATTCCTGAGTGGGGAATGGTATCAAAGGTCTTGGCCAGATCAAGGTAGGCTGTATGAACCACCTTGCCTTCCTCCACAGCTGTGGTGACTAACTCACAGAAGTCGACCAAGTTGAGCAGGCATGATTGACCCTTTACAGATTCAAACTGTGTGGGATCCACAGTTTAGAGATTCCCTGGACAGTGCTGTTTTAACCTGTGCAGCAGTAATACTGGGTGCCTGGCAATTTACTGGTATTGTGATTGGTCCTCTGGGGGTGGAGAGGGGGTAAAGTTGGCAATGAATTTGTCAGCCAATATATTGGCAATATCTGTTGGCTCGGTGTAGAAGGTACCATTGTGCAGTAGTTCAGAGCAAATCTGGGTATTGCCATGGAGATTCCTTTACTATCTGCTGCAATTTTGTTTTCATAGCTAGCTTTGGAGGATTTGATGAGGGTCTCAACTTTTTGTTGAGGCTGATAAGGGAGTTTTTCCAGTCTTGGGACTTCACCTTATTCTGCATCAGTTTTCTCTTTCTGTTGTAGAGTTTGTTTATGGCAGGGGACCACCAGATTGGCTTCCCTTTTTTGGAGGAGAATGTCTTGGGTCTATTGGGTATGGGGAGATCCATGCATTTGTGTACGTGTTCGTACAGTGCATTGGTGTATGCTTCGGCAGTCATGCAACTATTCTACATTTGCATGGGTGCCATGAAGTTAGCCACCTCTGTTTTTAGGAGCCCAAAGTTAGCTTTGGAGAAGTTTTTCATGGTGCTTTCCTTTGCAGGGGGGGGTGGGATGGATGTGGATATCCAAGGTGATTAGTTTGTGGTCTGATCTAACCAGGGAGGAGTTGACTACTGGTGTGGAGCAGCGGTAGCCCATGTTGGTAATGACCAGGTCAAGATATTGCTACCTCTAGTGGGGGTAAGAACGAGCTGGTCCAGGGCACTGGAATTAATGAATTCCAGGAAATGCTGGGCAAGTGTATTGGTACATGAGTAGATTTCCCAGTTAATGGAGGGGTAGTTGAATTCACGCAGTATGATGGTGTTTGGTTGGACCCTAATATTCTCCAGGGTGCTTAGGGACATGGAGTGTGAGTCTTGGGACATGGCTGGGGATGTATAGCAGGCTACAACCTGAATCACTGTCTTACCCAATGTTAGCTGCACCTGAAGTATCTCAGATGCATTATGTTGGGCTACCAGTCTGGAGGTGTGCACATACTTTATGAATATGGAAACACCACCACCTTTGGAGCTTTGGTCCAAGTTCTGGAGCAAAAGGTGTGTCAGTCTATATTATATAAATGAAGCATTAAAATATTGGCTCACTTTTTATCAACCCCTATTTCTCAAAGCTGCACAACATCAAACCCTTAAATCATCGATATCTTTCCAAGGGAAAGAAATCGGTAGCCCAAACACACACACACACCACACTACAACAAACTATTAAAGTTGGGGGCTGTGTCCCTCACACCCCCCCTAACTAAATATACTAACTGTGAGATCACACTACAGTTGGGAAAAGGGCAGATTTAAAAGAACAGCCAACTGATTTCTTTCCCTTGGAAAGAAATTGATGATTTGGCCATTCAATGTTGTGGAGCTTCAAGAAATAGGGGACGATCAAAGGTGAGTCGACATTTTAATGCTTTGTTTATATAATATAGACCCGCCGACACACACACTCTTGGAGATTTGATTTTCACACACACACACACACACACACACACACACACACACACACACACACACACACACACACACACACACACCTGGGAGAGGCTGGCACAGATTTACTAGCTATCCCCCCTTCTTCCCAGACTATAAGGTAGTTACACTGCCACCAGAAACTCCAAAGCCAGCTGCTCTAAGGCTGTTGCAATGGTACCCAATTATAATGAGTGAAAATATTAATACAAATGGTAGTTTGACCAACAGCAAGGCTTTAAGGAGCGTCCAGAGCTGTCACTAAATGTATACAAGTACTCTCAGAGAATAAAATATTCACTAAAAGACCAGCCACAATGAAATGTTTAAATATATTTAATAATAAATAAAAAAATGACTTGAAAATACTAAATATCTGTTTACAGTAAACACAAAAGTTTCAGTCACGTGAATTATTAAAATAACACAGACAAACAGATTCACACAGATGCAGAAAAACAGTACTTAACAAATCTCACTATATTTTCCTGACTGATTTAAAGGATTACTATTCCCTGGTCACTTACTAGAGCAAGACAAGATGAAATAGGTGAGGGGGTCCTCCTTTGTCAGGTTCCAAGAACAGAGTGCCATGAGACTTCACTCTCACCTAGTATTAAAATATTTTTAGTGATGGATTACAGAATTACATCACATACATCTGGTCATCTGACTTCTGGTTCTCATGCTACCCCCCTCCGCGGCTAGAAGCTTTCAGGGCTTAGCATTTGTGTGTCAATAGCACACACAGAGCATTGTTAATGTCTGCTGCAGCTCCTGGAAGTCATAAAACTATTTCAAACTTCTACCCTTCCAGAAAAGCAATTGGTTCACTGCTAAAGGCAATACAGAAGGCTTCCTAGTGGTTATTTTCCCAGACATTTTGTCGCTGGCTGCAATTCAGAACTGTAAGATACAATCTTTATGGCCTAAATTAAGTAATTTAATTTCTTACTATTTTTCAAAGTCAGGTTAATTGAGATTAACCTCTTCTCTTCCAGTATCCTGTGTTAAAACATATACTTTTAAAACAGTTGCAATAATAATACATGTATACTTCTTTTCCTGTCCAGAAGGGCATACTGTTGGTACATTTTAATACAAGCAGCGTTTCAAATACATGTGTCAACACAAGCATTTGTACAAATCAGTTTGATATACAAATGGCGTATAATTCTTTTGTGGGCATATTTTACACATCCACTGCCCTACGTCTCCTGGTATAGCTGGCAATACCTCATATCATATCATCACAGACAAGTTAAGGATTTTCATGTAACCACCTTGTTTCTTGATTCCTTTCTTCTAGCCATCACCTTTCTGTTGAGGCTACAGTTTTGAATAAGATCTGGATCATTTTACAATACTGGACTTTAGTTGATTGCATTAGATGGACTAGGACATTTACAGATACTGTAATGGAGTCATTTAACTCATTCCCTGCAGTGGTTATCTGGAAGTGTGTACTCATCCTGAGGATCTTTGACAGAAAATCAAGTTATGGCCTTACAGATAATGGTTCAACAGCTATGGAAATTAAATTAAAGTGTTACTAAAGAAGTATAAAGTGCAAGCTGTCCAGAAGAAAATAATCTTTACACTGGTTTCACTTATTAGATTGTAGGTCTTAAACTAGATTTTGTAAATCAAAGAAAAATTATTACTTTTTGTGTTTTTCTACACAACTTGAATATCTTAATTATCACTCATGCTACACTGATGGTGTCAACAAAATGTTATTCTCCCCGATATAGGCTTTTCATGAGACTAAGCCATTCTGTGTCACTTGATTTTTGAAGCATTTACAGAAGTATGAAAATGATTATCAGTGTAAATAAACAGTATGTGTATGACCAACAGTTGTTTCTTTAGCTTCACTTGGCAGAGGTCAAGAATTGTAAACATGCAAAGCCAATTTTAGATGCCTAGACACTTCACTGGGATGATTCTGGAGAAATGCCTGCAGGTGAGTTTGAGTTAATTAGCCATGCTAAAACGTAAACGCAGTGGTTAATGCAAGTACTTGAATTTATATTATGTTAGTCTTTGATCAATTTAGAGACAGTAGTACTATGAATCAAATAAAATTGAATGAAGAGTTAAGAACTCTAATGTAAATTTTAAACACCTTTATTATCTTCACACACAGAACAGTGTCATGGGTACATTTACAGTTAAAACAATCATTCACTCCAACATTGCATAAATTGCTCAAGTCCTGCCTTCCCTTAAATTTAACTTCTCCTACCAAACATTATTCTGCATGTAGTGTTCTCAAAAAAATCCATTTATATCTGTGTAATTTGATCCTTCCTTTTTCAAAACATTCCACATCCATTTTTTATCTCCTTTATAACATTCAATATTTAATTTACTGTTTTTGTTTTTAGCAAGCAGCAGTATTAAATATATCAAGGCCTTACTATGACTAGGAAATTCAAATCTTT
Source organism: Protopterus annectens (assembly GCF_019279795.1). Taxonomy (NCBI): domain Eukaryota; kingdom Metazoa; phylum Chordata; order Ceratodontiformes; family Protopteridae; genus Protopterus; species Protopterus annectens. Next base: position 1,171,494,799 of record NC_056743.1, on the reverse strand, counting down.
TATCCCAGCTCAGTCACTCTGTAGTTACTATTGTTTGCTCCCCCAATACACTCTGTAAGGCATTTTTAACATCTGACAACATGTTACATTCTCAAAAAATAAGTTCCCAATTACTTCCTTTTTCCTATCACGTCTCCAGCAATCATCATCTTTGTGAAGAAATATTCTCCAAAGTTTGCTAGGGGTATAAAAATGTCTATGCAGACACTTCCATGTGCAAAAATCCTAAAGCTTTTGGGCTTTGTTGCATATTTGAGAGCCATACAAATACCTTTTTCCCCACTGTTTCTTTGTAAATTGCCTTTCCATTCTCTCTTCCCAATCTTTTTTAACACATTGTGAATGATTTTTATAGTTATCATGCAGTATTATACATACCCTACTGATAATCCCATTTTTAATAGCAGCTTCTGTTCTAGACTAAACTAAAACCTCAGCTGGTATTTCACGTAGTTCTCCCATAACCCTTTCTATTTGCCTACACTCTGTTACCAACTCCCTGGTAGTGAAGGCATTCTAACTTGTAGTCCAAACGTCTGCTTTATGTCATGCCATTCTGTTTCCTTTCCCCTCCACAGTTATTTGCTCTTGGTACCTTGGTTCCTTTGCCAATTTCTCCAATAAATTCCAGACCCCTTTTACCTATTTTCTATAACCCTACTTGCTGTCATTCCTATTTGTAAAATCTCCCTTCTCCATTCCGTTGTTGGCTTAGTTCTGCAAATATTTTCTGATATTTTGTAAATATAATATTCTGTGTGGCTATTTTTTCTCCTAAAGAGCATGCATCCAAAATCCTACTGTCAGTATTTCTTGAAGTCCCCCTATATCACTATTATGCCTTTCCACTTTTGATTTGTAAACTTATATGAACCTCACCTGCATAAATCTAAAGTACCCTTTAAATCAGGTAATCTAATGACACCTTGTTCTATGAGGAAAAGCAACCAATTTCATTTAACTCTTGCCCTTTTTCCTCTCCCAAATAAAACCTCAACTCTTATTAAATCTGGCACACAGTTTTTCTCCTTGTTGATAAAAATATTTCTATTATATAAAGCTAAAGGGACTAGAAATATTTTCACTATTTGCACCTTATTATCCATAATCAAGAGTTTCCAACTTCTCAGATTGTTTTATTCTATTTTGCTTAGTTTCCTCCCACATAAGCTGCTAACAGAATCCTTTTTAATCCATGCACCTAAATGCATCATCTTGTAATGTCTATCTATCTATCTATATTTATATATATGGGATCTGTACAGACCCCCAACGGCACTTTCTGCCGAAGCAGAAATCACAGAACGTGCATAACTGAAAGTACTGTTCACTGAAGCAACACTTTCAGTTAAGTATGCAGGTTGTGCCGGTCGCACTACGGTGCTGTTAAGGGAGAATTCCCTTTTTCCCACTGTAGTGCGACCTCGGAGTGAGAATATAAAAGTAGGGGGGGTGGGGGTGCAGGAGGGCTTGCACCCCTGCATAAAAGAAGATTTATTGTTTTTTGGGGGGTTTTCGAATGCACTTTAACAAAAGCGCTTTTTTGGTGAAAGCACTTTCGTTAAAGTGCGTTCGGTTATTGTGGATTCGGACTATTGAACTTTCGTTCAATAGTCCTAGATCCATATTTACACACATATATATATATATATATATATATATATATATATATATATATATATATATGTGTGTGTGTGTGTATATATATATATATATATATATATCAGAACCAAAGCATGTGGGAATACCTACTTTACCACCATAGCCTTTGTTTTCTTTTCATGATATCCTGGAAAGACCTGTAATTATCTCAAAATGTATGACACAAATGTCCTTTTCTGGGTTTATCAAGTACAAAATGTCATGTAGATAAAGCTTGCTTTCCTTTATAACCACACTAGTTATATTCTTGAATCTGAGTCCTTAACTATCTTTTGTAATGGCTTTAAAGTGTAAAACAAGTACAACAGGGGAAAAGAAGACACCCTTTCATGGTTGCTCTGTTCAAACACATCCTGTTGAAGAGGAACTCTCCCACTTTAATTCTTCCTCTGACCCTTCATACATACATCCTGCTAAGTAATATTATTCTGTCATGGGACACAAACGCTACCATTGCCCTACTCAAAATCCTAACTGGTTCTTTTGAATGCCATCTCTGCATTAAGATCCACCAAAATTAGTGGTGTTTTCACAAAAAAAAAATAAACTGGTACATTACATAGCTTATTCCAATCCTGCCTTTGCTTAAACCTCATTCCTCCTCAAAAACGTTTTTTTTGCATGTATTGTTTCCAAACATTCCCACTTTTTCTGTGTACCATTTTCTAAAGATCTCACTTCCAATTCCTTTATCTCTGTATTCACTACTTGTAGTATGATTTGCTTATTCTCTGATTTCTATTTTCTAGTAATTGCTTATATAGGTTCATAGGCTCTTGGGGTAGTACTAGTGCTAACTGCCCTTGTGGGTCATTTTAAGCCTAGCCAGTTACCCAATGTTAGAATCAAAACCTGCACCTTGTGGCTGTAATGTAAACATCTTAACCATTATGCCAACATCCCAACTATAAAAATAGGAATGACTTAGAAGCAACAGTCTCCTTTTGCAAGAATTGAATCCATCAGTGCTACCACTGACCTGTGTAATAAATGTGTATGTTACAGAAATAGGCCTCCACCAGAATAAAACCCAACAAGGCCTTGGTATGTCTAGGCAGTTCTGATTCTGTATCACAGCTCAAACAATAATTTCCTTAGTTACACCAGTTTGCTCACCCCGTATTTCTGATAAGAGTAGACTGCAGGGGAAGTTTTAAAGTCTGTTAACTCATTACACTCCCCAAAAATATATTCCCAGTTACCCCCCAAAATACATTCCTAATTATACCCACATTTTTAACAACTTTATTGAATTATCACTTAAAACATAGGTAAACATATTTATATAAAATAAAAACCATGTTAGCATGTTCAGTTACAAGCATTATACATAACATATATTATTTTGTATAATTATCATCAATCCATTGATCAGTTCTTGCCTTCCCTAAAATCTCACTCCTCCAAAACATGTTCTGCATATATTGTTCTTGCAATTTTCATTTCTTATATGTAATTTGCTCCTACCATTTTCTAAAAATCCCACTTCCAGTTCCTCTCTCACTGTTATGATATTTACTACTTCAAATAAATTTGGTTTAGACTGTAATTTCTGTTTTCTGATAAATGCTTTTTTTTGGCAGCCACCAAAATTAAACTTCACAAGGCCTTACTATGCCTTAGCAATTCAGATCCACTATTCCAGTTAAAAAAAATATTTACTCAGTTGCACCCATTTGCTCATGCAGTATTTCTAACAGAATACTCTGTGGGGAATTTTCAAAGTCTGCCAATTCATTGTATTCCCAAAACATATGTTGCCAATTATCTCTTTCTTCCCCATCAACCCTCAATCATTTGCCATCTACTTGAACAAAAATTCTGTGAAGTCTGCTTGGACTATAAAAATACAAATGCAAACACTTCCAAGCAAAAATCCTAAATCATTTAGACTCTGTTGCATATTTGGAAGCCATGCTATCCCATGTGTGCTACCACTGACCTGTGTCCTCCAATTGTTCCCTGTGAAATGCTAATCCAATCTCTCTTTCCAGCCTTTTCTAACCTCTTCTGATTGATTCCTATAATTCTCATGCAATGTTTTATATGCCCTACTAAGTATCCCTTTTAAAATGGCCATTTATGTTCTAGATTCAACTAAAAACTCTACCGGAGCAGTTCTTTCCTCTGTTGCTTCCCTTTACTAATACTCTGATATCAATCCCTGCTAGTGAAGGTAGTCTCTAGCCTGCAGTCCAAATGTCTTCTTGGCCTCTTCCCATTTTTTTTTTTACCTTTCCATCTCTAGTTACTTTCTCTGAATACCTTGGGTCCTTTGCTAGCTTTCTGCAATAAAATAAAGCCCTCTCTTGCCTATTCTCTGGACCTCTAATTGCAGTCATCCCTATCGACAAAAATCTCCGTTCTCACATTAACTGAATTCTCAGAATACTCTCTGCTACTGTATGAATGTAATATACTGTGACTGTTATTCTTCTTAAGGATTTGCATCCAAAATCCTAGTATATCCTTACTTCTTGAATCCCCCTGCTTCATCATCACATTCCAATTTGAATTATAGTTTTCTGTTTATGTAATGTATAAGAGCCTTAACTGTGTAGCTTTAAAATATCCCTTCAAATCAGGTAATTCTAAACCACCTTGTTTTATTGGAAGAATCAGTTTATCCCATTTGACCCTTGCCCTCTTCCCTTCCCAGATAAAATCCTTCAACTCTTTATTAATTACTGTCCACAGCTTCTCCTTTGGTTGATAAAAACATGCCTGACCTGTATATAAAACAAAAGGGACGAAAAACATTTTCATTGCTTGTATCTCGATCTTGCTGTCCATAGCCATAAATAAGAATGTCCAATTTCTCAGTTTTTCACATATCCTTAGCTGCCATAACAGAATCTTTTTTAATCTGTACTCCTAAATAGTTCATTTTATCATGTCCCTTTAAATACGGGTATTGCTGAATAAATTTGTGTGTGGGTACATAGTTTACAGGTATAGTCTTTGTTTTATCCTCATTAATTTTATATCCCAAAAAGATTTAAAACTGTCTCAGAATGTTCCACAACACTGAAATGTTGTTTTTTGGTTTTATCAGGTAATATAGGTAATATAATGCAAAGGTGGTTCAGTGGTAGAATTCTCGCCTGCCACGCGGGAGGCCCGGATTCGATTCCCGGCCAATGCATAATGATTTTGGGGTGGGATGTTGGCATAACGGTTAAGGTCTTTACCTTACAAACACAAGGTTCAGGGTTTGATTCTCACATGGGGTAATTGGCTAGGCTAGAAATGCCCCCCAAGGGCAGTTAGCCTAGTACAAATCTATGAATCTATGAATCTGTAACAAAGGGTAAAAGGGACACCCATGTCTGAGTCCTCTGTTCAGGCACAACTTATCAGAGAGGAGCCCTCCCACTTTAATTTTTTTTACCTGAAATCCTTCATATATCCTCCTAATTAACCTTATTGTATCAAGGAATGCAAATGCTTCCATTGCCCTACTCATAAAATTCCAGCTTATTCTGCATCAGGACCCACCAACAACAGCAGTAATTCATTACATTCTGCTTCTGTCTGGATCTTCAATGTTTTATTACTGCTGTCAAATGTTTGCCCCCCCCCCACACACACACACACACAAAGTCACACTGATCCATGCAATCAGTTTTGGCAACTCCTTTGCCATTTTTTTTAACTATTATAGACATAAATGCATTGTAATAATGGTATAACATTGAAATCGGCTGATATGAAGCTGGGTCTGATGGGCTTTTACAGTCTTTAGGCATTACAGCCACCACAGCTTTCTTCCAGGATGTTGGTGCTTCCTCATAGATTCATTGTTGATTACTAGGCTAACAGCTCAAGAGCCCTTACAAGCCCTAGCCAGTTTTATCCAGATTTTACCTAATTTTCTATCCCTATAGGAACAATAACAAGGGTCAGCAAGTGGGGTTTGACAATTTTGACAGACTGTCTCTGTTCATAAGGGACATGTGTGCTACCCCAGGAGTGAATTTGCAATTTCCCATCCGTTGGTCCAGATTGTGCTTGAAGATGGTCAAGGAAGGGCTCTACTTCACATGAATAGGAAGCCTATTCCAGGGAAGGGGCAGTCTCTGAGACACATGTCTGTCTCTCCAGGATGTTCTATTCATGCCAGAGATCAGGTTTACATCTTTGGAGTGGGTAACCCTTTGTGCAGTTAGTTTTGCAAATATGCAACATTTTTATCAGGGCTGGGTCAGAGACTGTCTTGAGGGTCAGGCATAGATAGATCATCCCTTGGTAATCAGTAGGAAACTGCATACAGTGATATCACTTTTGATTGGTCCATGTATGAGATGTTGGTTATACCCTGTATTTTTTTTTGGTTGAAACCACAGGGGATGCTCCAGCTGTTGCAGGTGCCTGGCGAGTTGATTGCCAAAGGGTGCATTGTACTCGATTATTGGACTGATGAGTGCTGAGTACAGTGGTACTATGACATCCTTAGATTTAGGTGCCATGCCCTTACTTATAAGCTAAGCCACACAGAAGGATTTCCTCACGACCAGGGACACATGGTGGTCAAAGTACAGATTACTGTTTGAATATTCTCACCACTGGGTCCACTCTTATGGTGGTGCTATCAGTATTACAATTTGCAGGAGTATTTGATTTCCCAAAGGATAATAATATGCATTTCTTTGAATTTAGTTTGAGGCCATGGCTCTGACATCAGTTATTAGTCTGTATCAGTCCTTTCTTTAGGATATCAACATCATTTAGGGTATTGGTTATTGCCCCTAGCTTGCAGTCATCAGCAAACTTGGTCAGACAAAGGCCATTTACATTTGCCTTGATGTCTGAGAAGTATATCTCAAACAGGAGGGGGACCCAGCACTGATCCCTGTGGTACCCATTGGCGACTGGGTTCTTGCTGGATGTTGATTCCCACACTCTAATAATGTGTCCTACCTATGAGCCATTTGGCTATACATTTGGTGACATAGAGGTTTATACCCAATTTTATTAGTTTATCTATAATCCCTGAGTGGGGTATTGTGTCAAATGCCTTGGCCAGGTCAAAGGAGGAGGTATGCACTGTCTTTCCTTCATCCATGGCCTTGGTAACTTTCTTAAAGAAATCCACCAGACTGAGTAGGCAGCACCTGCCCTTGACAAAGCCAAACTGGGTTGGGTCTAGAGTCTGGAGATTTCTTATGTCATTGTTAGTCAGGTCCAAGATGAGCTTTCCATAGCCTTGCATATGAGGCTAGTCAGACCTTATGGGTTGCTTGATGGTCCATCCTTGTGCAAAGGGATGACTGTTGCTATTTTCCACTCTTCTGGGACTAAGTCTGTTTGGGTGCTGTGTTTAAATACAGATCCAAATGGATCTAATAGGTCATGTTTCAAAGTATGTAATAGGCACCCTGGTATTCTGTCAGGGCCCATTGATACTGTGTCTAGCTTTAGACAGCACACTGACAACTTGTTCTTTTGTGATGACAGGCAAAGAAATGGGAGGGGGTGTTTCATGGGGAGTGATCAGAGGTGATGAGGGGGTGAAATCTGAGCTGAATTTATCGGCCAGCAGGTTTGCTATTTCTTTTGGCTAAGTATAGGTAGTGCCATCTACAGCCAACTCAGCACATTGTTGAGTGTTTCAAAAAATGAAGAAAGCCAAACATTGCTCAGGAAAGTAACTCTTCTAATATTCCATGTGAAAAACTAAAACTAGAAAAATTCACACAGTACCTTAAAGTATAAACAGTAAAAACTATATAGTTCACTGAGATAAGTGCTTTTGTCCCGACTTTTATAAAACTTCATCAGATGAAATAACCATTTTTACAACTGTTTAAATAACCCACTTGACTCACATGACCCACAAGCAATTAATTATTCAGACACTAGAAGCCCACACCCTTGGGACCAGCTTTTTTTCAGTCTAAAAGTGGTTTCACTGGACCACAGTAATAGAGGTGTGTCTTCCTACAATTAGATCATACTGTTTTAAAAATGTTAAAAATATATCCAGATCTGTAAAAAATGTTCATCCTTTTGGTAAATAAAATGAAACTGGACTTCACCTAGTCAGAGATTTCGATTTCAGTAGACATGCAATAGAGTATGTGTCATTTAGTCTGGGTCAGCTATTGGCATTAAACTTTAACTGCCAATATAGTTCTTGCCATTCTAAACATAAGCGCCACAGACTTTTGTTTCATTCCACCTTCTCCACAATTACAAATTTAAGTGTGTTCTGAAGTACTAGAGTGTGTTTTGTTAGTGCCTTTGTTAGTTTTCCTTTACAAATATAGTAGGAATGTTCGTAATTCCTTTCCCTAAGCATTCTTTCTGTTTTTCCAATAAAAAAAAATATTTGCAGTGTTGGCATAGTGCAGCATACACTATGCCGTTACTGCAGCAGTTGAACCTACCTTTAACCCAGTGGACCTGTCCCCCTATCTCACGCCTGTCACCAGTATTAATAAGTTTACAAAAGGAACGGTGCGCACACTTCCCCATGTATTTATTACCATTGGTAGTTTTATGTTTTTCATTTGTTGAAGTCTCCAGCATGTTTTTAAGGTTAAATCAATTTCTGAAGACTACAACTGGTTTCTCATCTAACCGATTGTGGAGGTCTCTCCTAAAACCAATTTTTGTTTAAAAACCCATCTCACCATATTACTTTCTAGTTTAAAGGTCATTACAAAGGTACAGGTATAAGAACACATGTCCCTTATTTTTTGATGGCTCCTGGTAGTGGTGTCCTGTTTGCATGTCAGATGTGGACCAGTTAATATGGGGACATAAACATTATTTTTTCTTTTAACTATGACTTCTTGTTTTATTTCACCCACAAATTCCTTAGGGTAACCTCTACTTCTAAACATATATTCTATCAGTATACATTCTACTAAAAAAATGGGGTTCTTTTGTAATCATCTGTGCCACTCTGACAGACTGTCCTTTTAAGACAAAAACTTTTTTTTGTGTCAGAGGGTGTAGGTTGGAAAAATGGGGAAATGTGTTAGAATAAGTTGGTTTCTGATATATATGTGCAGTGTACCCTCTAAGTTCTCCATATTTTTCTAAAAGGACATCTAAGCATGGGATCCTGACCGTCTCCACTTGGGAAGTAAATTCAGAATGCCAGTACTCTCATTGATGTAGTTAATAAAGCCTGTTAATTTCTCCCTCTTGTCTTTCCACACAAGAAACAATGCCCTCCAAATACCTCATACAGATAAGAAAGGAGTCTTTAAAGGACCTTCTAATACATACTGTTTTTCCCACCTTACCCTGACTATGTTAGCATATGTTGAGTGTTTCCCTTAAGATTTTGGACATAACTAAAAATGCTTTGTGATTATCCTTTGTTTGGGTGGATATTTTAGTCTCATATTTAGTTTTTAAGGACTTGACTAGTTTTCTGGTTTGAGTGTTGAGACTAATGAGGGATTTATTTCTCTGTTGTACACCCTCTCATTTGCTTCTAGACAGGAATTTCTTTCTTTTTTGTATAATCTATATATGCCAGGGGTCCACCATGGTGACTTTTTCCAGCTAGACCTGGGTTTAGTTTGGTTAGGTACTGCTGTTTCTATGCAGTTGTTTACGTGGTTGTACAGGGCATTCATGTATATTTCAGAATAGGCTTCTGTGTTTTGTATTTAGGAGGAGCTTTAAAATTACCTATGCTATCACTTAATAGAAGGTCATTTACTTTGGAAACGCTATTTAGGGTTTTATGGGAGTTCTAACATTACATTTATTTCAAAAGAAACCAATTTATCATCTGATCTTACCAATGAGGACATTACCATGTTTGTGAGCACTGTGTTGAAGATATTTGAGACCCTAGTGGGAGTGCAGACCAGCTGTTCCATAGTATTTGCTTTGACAAAGTCCATGAATCTCTGAGCCTGCTTGTTAGTGTTCAAGTATGTTTCCCAGTTTATGAAGAAGTAATTAAAATCACTCATGAGTAGTGTGTTTAGTTGAATGGTAAGTAATTCTAGTAGTTTTGGGTATGAGAATTGGAAGGTTGGGAACCTGTAACTAGCAATGATATGGTGGGGGATTTTTCCTATGGTCAGCTGAACATGGAGTAGCTCAAGTGAGTCATCCTACTTGACCAGTTTTATAGTGTGATTGTTTTTTATGTAAATGGAAACACTTCCTCTTTTTTTTTCTTTTCAGATGGTCTGAATGTGTGATAGGGATTCTAGCCTTCAACCATGTCTCTGTAATTGCACAGGCATCAGCATTCTCAAGGGTGAGGAGAGCTTCCAGGAAGTGCAGTTTCTTGTTAAGACTCCTAGCATTGAGCAGCAGTACCTTCAGGTCGGCATAAGAATTTCTTATGTTGGTAGGTCTGTTGGTTTGGTACTGCCTAAAAAAGGCACTGTGGGGTGGGTTCTTGCCTTGGCCAGTATTCAGAAGACTAGTGGTGGTAGGTGCAGACCATCTCTGCCAAAGCAGTGTGGTCTGTAGATCATGTCATCTCAGGCTGACAACTACTGCATCCCCTTGGAATGACACCATTAGCTAAGCCAATTATTGAAGTCAATTATTTTCTGTTTGTATTATGATAGCATTTTTGGAGAGGGTAGAATGCTGCACAGTATGAGGCTCATAACTGTCTGTGACATATTCAGAGAGGTCCGTCTTGTCTCTCTTCATATAGTCCAGGGAGGTACCATCTCAGGTCATTCACGCCCACATGAGCTATGATTGATTCATACTGGTACTTGTGGTTAAGTGATGAGTGTCTGCATGATTTGGCAAATCCTTGCCTCTGACAGGGAACTGACTGTAACCCCTTCTTTAGCCAACCAGCTGAGGGGGCATCTGTGTGTCTCACAATAAAGTCTCCTATGACCAGAATTTTTAAATGTGTAGACTTCCAAGATGGCTGCACACTGAGTAACAGCTTGTTTCTAGCTCTCCCAGTGTGAAAACAGAAACTCAGCAGAGAAGGCCAGTACACTTGTGTTTATGGGTAAGTTCAGTAACTGGCTAGTAAGTGCACTGCCTGAATGCCAGGAATAAAGAAATACAGACGACCTGGAAAAAATCAGCTACAAAAAGTGAGGACGAAACATTGACTGGGGACGGTTCTGCAGCTGTTCAGCAAAAAGCAATACAACCTTCAGACATGACTTCCAGTAACCTACAGGAGGATGCAAGACAACGTATACAGACCTGGTTAAAATAAACAAAACAGTGATGAAGTATATCAATACCAACAACAAAAGGATGGAAAAAATGGAAGAAGCTTTAAACAGATATTCAGACGAGTTGATAAAGATACAAAAATCAGAGTTCGAAATGAAGAAAATGCTGGCTGAATATGAAACTGCTCAGAAAGAAATGTTTCAAAAAAATTATAGAATTAGAGCCAGAACACTTAGTGAAAAACTGAGATTTTCAGCTATACCAGAGAAGCTGGAAGTAACAGACTGTATTAATTTTATGAAAGCACAAATAAGCAAGTAGATTGGTATTCCACAGCAGGAGTTGTTAGTTGAAAGGCATATCATGTGTATGCTCCAAACCTAGCTATAAGAAAACAATCTAGACCTTTAAAAGCAAATATGTAATCCTGCCAGCAGAAGGAGTTGATTCTGACAAAACTGTGGCAGAACAAAATACTAAAAATGGGAGACAGCAGAGTGTTTGTGGAGAATGATTACTCATTGTACCTCAGGCAAAAGAGGAGTAAATTCCTTCCACTATTCAGGGAGTGTAGAGCAGCAGGTGTGAGATTCAAACTACTGTATTCCAGCTGTCTTTAAGGTATTCTTCCCTGGAGGGACAAAATCATTTTTGATGAAGTGGATGCTAAGGAGGAAATACAAAAGTTTGTTAAACAAAAAGTGAGATGTGAAACAGAAGGAGATTCTGCTTCTTGTTCGTATGGTAATAAAGACCACAGAGTGACTGTACCTGTTAAATGTTTTCCAGTATTTCAATGGAAAATGTTGGAAAGAAGGAAATGAGCATGAAAGTTGACTAGAAGAACTGAGATTGGGTGATGGAGAAGAACAGTAATACAATCAGTAACTTAATGTGGGATTACAATGCAATAATTATATTTGTGAAATATGACAGAACAAGAAATCTGGAAATATTGGACTTTTTCAAAATTAGTTTAATTTGTGGGGGACTCTAAAGTATATGCCCTACTTCATGTCATTAATGTTTGGAAAAATGCTTTGGGGAGGGGAAGAGATGGGAGAAAGCTAATTGTAGGTTAAAAATTGTATTTTCTTAATAGTACTGTATTTGTGGTATATGTTTCTTGCATGCTATTTTTAAGTGTAATGGGGATTGTAAACAAGTGATGTTTTTCTTTTTCTCCCCTCTTCTCTCTTTCTTCTTGTACAGTTTTGAGAAATATAGGCAATGCAATGAAAAAAGTTCCTTATTAAAAAGGCATGACAAAGTTAAATTCATGTGCTTTTTCTTATTCTTGCATGGGGAAATGACTGGATTAAGGACCTTAGATTGATTAGTTTTAAGAGAGAGTAAGTAAATGAAAAAGAATATTGAATATTATGAGGCTTTTTTTCTAGCAAATGCTTGTATACTCAGTAGAAATTCTGCAGCTGGTCTTCATGTTTCCATGGAAGCAAGTTGACAGAAAATGGCTGCCTGGTTCTCATGTCTCCATGGAGACAATCTGATAAAGAGAAACTGTAGACAGTCTGGTGGAAGGAGATTGGCTGAGGAAAAAGAAAAAAAAGGAGATAAATTGGCTAGGATATAATGTTCTCTAAAACCATTCAGGGGTTTTCCCAGCTGGGAGAGCTTTAAAAACAAAACCAATTAGACTTGAAAAAGAAGTTATGTACTCACTATAATGTTCCATCTGAGTTGTTGCTCTTCATTTGTCTTCAACCTGTGGGTACTCAGATCTGGCACGAATCCAACTCTGCTGCATTTTCCAGCATCTGATCTGAGCTCCTCCTCTACCTATAATGCCTCTGTCTCCCTCCTCCCTTCAGATCAAGTTTGCTGCTATACATAGCATCTCAACCTGACCCAAGATCTTATCCCATAACAAAAGGTCTCCAGAAGCATTAAGAGGGGAACAAAGGTATGCCAATGTGCTGACTACATCTCTTCTGGCCAGAAAACCACACAGACCATGTAAGGCAGGGGAAGGAGGGAGGGATAGTTGAAGACAAATAAAGAGCAACAACTCAGATGGAATGTTATGGTGAGTACATACGTTCTTTATCTGAAGTTGTCTTCATTTGCTCTTCAACCTGGCTACCAAACACCTGGGAGGCCCTCATGGAAGAGTATTCCAGAGCATGGTGGAACCAAAGGATGCCCTGTTCCTGGACAGAATGTCCAACTTGTAGTGAGAGATGAAAGTATGTGAAGATGCCCAAGTAGCCGTAGAGCAAATGTTATCCAATGAAACTCTGGACCAGAAGGCAGCTGAAGTAGCCATAAATCTAGTAGAATGTGCCTTAATGTGATCTGGTGGGGGTAAACCTTTAGCTGAATATACCAGAATAATACACTGAGAAATCCAACGAGCAATGGTGACCTTCGATACAGGTTTCCTTAAAAAGGGCTTAGAACAGGAAATAAATAGTTGGTCAGAATTACGGAAAGATTTTGGCATATGCAAGTTAAAACATAATTGTCTATGAACATCCAACAAGTATAAATTATATTCTCCCTTATTTTAAAAATTCAGAAAGAAATCAGGAAGATTGATTACTTGATTAATGTTTGTTTCTGAAGCCACGTTTGGAAGGAAAGAGGGATTAGTGCACAAAGACACCTTGTCCTTATGAAAGATCATATAAGGAGGTTTGACTGATAAGACCTGAAGCTCCAAAACCTTTTTGGCTGATGTAATCGCAATCAGGAAAGCCGTTTTCTGTGACAAGAACTGTAGATCCACCGAAGCTGCATGTTCAAAAGGGGAAGAGATGAGCTTGCAGAACCAGCATAAGATCCCAAGGGGGAGTTGGGTCCTTAATTGGTGGCCGAAGCAAAAAGGTACTCTTCAAAACAGGCTTTGAAAAGCTTAGAAGAAGATAGAGAAGCCGCGTTTTTGCCTACATGAAAGTTAGATATAGCTGCCAGTTGGACCTTAACCGTAGAAGAACCGGTGCTTTGATGAAAAATGATTGCCAAAAATTCTAGAATTGCCAGAATTGGAGCAGTAAAGGGGTCTAAATCACGATGAGATGCCCAAATAGAAAAACGTTTCCACTTGGTGGAATAAACCTTCCTCATAGAAGATTTATGAGCTGCAACTAATATCATTTTGACTTTTGAAGATAACCTGAGAGTCCTGACTATCATGGGAACTGGAGCAGCCAAGAGGTGACCTTCAGACTGACCAGATCTTGGTGAGGAATCCCTGAGGGATGAGATCCAGAGCTGGATCTAATATCCGGGGGGGGGGACACTATGTGAGACCACAGAGAAGGGAACCAGGCTTGGCGAGCCCAGATTGGGGCAATGAGGATGACTAAGATCCCCAGCCTGCAAGCTTTCTGAAGGAATTTTGGGATCGGAGGGAGAGGAGGATAAGCATACAGAAGACTGGAGGGCCAAGCATGAACCAAAGCACCTCTGGGGGCTTCCCCCCAAGGGGGGGGGCAGAGAGCAAAAATCTCACTGACTTTCACGTTGAAAGGAGAGGTGAAGAGATTATAGGAAGGCTGACTCCACTTTTGAAAGATCTGATAACTACTAAAGGATTCAGAGATGATTCATAAGGCATCAGGATAGACTTGCTGAGCCTGTCCAGTAGAATGTTGGACCTCCTCCGAATGTGCTTTGCCACCAGAAAATGCCTGGTGGAGATTGCCCACTCCCACACTCTCATGGCATCTCGACACAGGGGATAAGACCTGGCTCCTCCCTGCTTCTTTATGTACCAGACTACAGACACTGTCTGTCTGGATGGCAATCATCCCTAGAGGAAGATTGGCATGGAGAGCTTGCAATGCTAGGAGCACTGCCCTCATCTCCAGAATATTGATATGCAGTCAAGTCTCGTGGGAAGACCATGTGCCTTGGACTGTACTTTCCAAGCAATGCCCCCCCCACCCAAGTAGGGCGGCATCCATGGTCACCATGGTCAGAAGAACAGGAAGAATAAAGGGATGACCCGAAGAAGATCCGGGGATTGAATCCACCATAGAAGAGAATCCCTGCATGTCTGAGATGTGCGAATAGGGTAGGACAGTGGAAGGTCTAGCAAGGACCACTGAACTGCAAGCATCCATTGAAGTACCCTCATGGGTAACCACGCTGTGGACACAAGGGTGATCATGGCCACAATGGACCCCAGTGCCCATAAGACCAATTCTATTGTCAGTGATTGAGCTTGAAGGATACACAAAATATGTTGTTTAAGGGACTGAAGTCTGTCTGAGATTAGAAAAACCTTGGTCTGAATAGTGTCCAACTGAGCACCAGTGAAGTCCAGAACTTGAACCGGAGTCAGTAGGAGCTTGTCGAGATTTATGGTTATGCCCAACTGGTGGGCTGTTTGAGAAGGGAATCCCTGGCTTGGCAAAGTTGGTCTGGAGGGGGAAGAAAAGAGCCAGTCATCCAGGTAGGGGAAGACCTGGAAGCCCTGCAGCCACAGGTGAGCTGCTGCCACTGCCATCACTTTGGTGAACACCCTGGGGGCTGTGGCGAGACCAAAGTGTAGTGCTCTGACCTGGTAATAACTGGCCCCCAGCCGGAAGTGGAGGAACCTCCGAGAGTGTCTGTCCATTTTGATGTGGTACTACATATCCTGAAGGTCGACTGAGCACATCCAGTCATTCTACTGTAGATAGGGCAGGATAGATTGGAGAGTAACCATCCGAAAATTTGTCTTGGTACCTGACAGATTTAAGGTGGAAAAATCCAGAATGGGTCTTAAGTCCCCCGTCTGGCACTAAAAAGAATCTGAAATAGATGCCTAATCTGGACTGGTCTGGGGGGATGGGCTGGATGACTCGCTTTTCTAGCAGCTTGGTAATTTCCAGTGCTGCCTCCTCCCATTATGCGGGTGGAACATCCAGGAGTTGTCTGGCAGGGAAGGGTGGTTGAATGAAGGGAGATCAAATATCCTCTGGATATGATCTGCATTGAATGAAGGGGGATCAAATATCCTCTGGATATGATCTGCAACACCCAGTGATAGTCTGTGATGGACTCCCAGGCCATTGGGTGTAGCAAAGGTTGGCCCTGACTGCATTCAGAGATGAGCAGCTGGGCAAGCCCTTCAGGGCTGCGGCGCAGCTCTGTCCGAGAAAGAATCTTGAGACTCCTGATTCCTCAGACCCCTCTGCCTCTGGGGTGGCTTCTGTTAAATCCCCCTCTGCCTCTGGGGGAAGGTGAGTCCTGAGCATCCTGGGAATAGTTCTGAAACTTCCAGAACCACATCTTCTTTGCCCCTCACTGATTCCTGGAAAAGGTTTGTTGAGGGGTTGAGAAGCAGATTCTGACGGCAGAGTCTTCTTCCTGTATTTCTCACTCTGGACGAGTGTGTCATGTACAAACTTTCCAAAGAGAGTGGAACCATCGTATGGGACATTTGTAAAGATCGCCTTGAAGGGCTCTGAGAAGGCACAGAGTTGAGAGCGAGGAATGATGCCTGATGGCAGTGCCTGTCCTGGCAGCTCTAGCAGTACCCTTGGTATCATGAGAGAGAAGCTGCATAGAAGTGTTGGCAGTTGAAGGGAGGGTGGCCATCCGGGAGGAGAAAGCCTTTTTATCCTCCGCCACCATGGACCCTGTTCTCGCTGAAGTCTAATTATGTGTGCTATGTAGTTCGGTGAACACACCAAGAATGTTGTTGAAGCATATACCCACTCCCCAAAATGGTCCATTGTCCTGGACTCTCAGTCTGGCAGATGGACCATGAAGCTCTTCTACACGAGCTCCTTCTTTGTGGCCGCTGTCACCACCATGGCATCAACAGGGGATCCCTTGGTCCATTAAAGTTTGTCTGAAGGGGCGCTAAGTATTTTAGCAGGGCATTTGGGGATAGGCTCCACCATGATAGGCTGCTTCCATGCACAAGATGTAATTAGATCCACCAGGGGATCCACAGGAAGGGACACCCAGAAGGTAGAGGGTCCTGCGCCAAATACCTCTAGGAACACCAACTTGTCTGGGTTGACTGTGACAGGGTCCATCACCATCTGACCCAATGGGGGAGCCAGAGCCAAACCTCCATGCGCCAAGACTCCCAAGTGGACTGATCAGCTCCGAAAAACTCAGAGCTGACACTGCCATGTTGGATCCGGCGCTGAGGCCACAGTTCCGAGAGCTGGTTGGCTCCAAACTAGTAGGAGCACAGCCACTCAGGGTAATGGCCGGTGTTGAGGTACAGGGTACCATCGATGCTAACATCTTGATGCAGAGGGGCCTGGGACCCAAATACACTGAAAGCATAGGTTGGATCGGAGAAGGAATGATCAGGACAAAGGCAGACTGCACGCCTCCAGCCTCAGAGGGGGAGGGTTAGGCAAGACTCCCATCTGAATCTGTGTGTGGATAAATCTCAGCATCATCCTGTCCAACTCAGCTTCAAGAGACTGTGGGTGGACCTGGAAGAAGAAGCCTCTGACACCAGCCTAGAGAGATGGTGAGGGGAAGCTGACAGTGGGGAGTGGACTCGAGACACCACCAGCTCTGGAGAAAAACAAAGGGGAATGGAGTTGGGGAGAATCCGAGCCAGCAGCTGGGTGGGATTTTGCCAAGGGCTCTGCTGAGGCAGAGTGGTCAGGAGACCACTTTCTCGGTCTGTCTCAGTCTGTGATTATGCTTCTGTCCATCCCTGGTCCTCTTAGTGGGAGGTTGAGTCCCAGAGGCTGGGGCAGAGGAAGCAGAACAGGAGGCTGAAGCCGTTGAACCAGCTGGGGCCTCTGCTGGAGGTGGAAGGAGGAGGCCCTTAAGAATGAGTTTATTCCTCCTGTTGATCAACATGTAGGGATTGAACCCCGCACAGATCAAACAGGAGGAATCGAGGTGAGGCACCCCTAAAAAACTTTGCAGAAAGTGTGGCCATCTGCTGGAGAAAGCTATAAAGATAGACAAAATCAAATAGCACTTACTAATAGCACCGGCTGTACCATGCATCTTAGCATGACTAACTTTCTATCTGTAGCCTGTCTGTGTGGCTATCAACTTAGAACTTTTGTTCTTATTAGGAAGCAAAAACTTCTATATTTGAAGATGTATATAGTTTTGTGTGTTAAGTTAATAGGTTTTAGGGGGGCTTGGGGATTGTTTATTCTGTTTGAGTGCTTTCAAAAAAAACAAAAAGTTATGTAAGATGTGGCATAGGCTCAAATGGATATGACAAGAAACAACTGTATAAAAGACCAGTCTACCAAACAGTGTATGCATGTAACATAAAGGTTGGAACTAGACATTTAACAAACAAGCAGTTATACATTACAGGTGTTAATAACTATATAAGAAAATTATGCTTTCTGTAATGTCTTTTAATTTGAATGACTTACAGATAAATATAAAAAAGAAAGAGTAGTGAACTATAGTAAAAAATAAAGAGTGCAAATAGCTATGCTGCAGGAGACACCTGGAAATAACTGAACATGTGAATTTGATAAAAAAAGGTTTTCAGGATAGTTATTCAGCAGAATTTCTGGGGCAAAAAAAAAAGAGAAATACTTATATTAATTGCGAGAGGAGCTCCAATAGTGACAGAAGAGGAAAAAAGACAATGATGGAAGATATAAAGTACTAAGGGGCTACTGGAAAGGGAGGAGGATTACACTGGCATGGATTTACATTCCACCTTAAACTGCTATAATAGAGCTTAACAAAATTCTGGGAGAAATAATCTGCTTTCAGCAAGGAGTATTACTTATAGGTGGAGACTGGAATTTGGTTTGCAAAAGTGAAGATGTGTCTGGTGGCCTAAAAGGGAAAATGTAACAAAGGAGGGTAGATTTTTGAAGAAATTTATGAAAATGTTTGGCATGGAAGATGTGAATTCACTACTCAGAGTTTGGAGTAAATTTACATATTATTCTCCAAGATACAAAAACTGGGCTAGGCTAGATAGAATTCATATCTCACAGGAACATATGCATTTAATTGAAGGTCTTGAAACACACCCAATAACTATTTCAGATCATGCACCAGTAATAACTAAAATAAAAATGTAAGGTAATGAAATAAAAGTATGACATTGGCACTTTCCCACTTATTGGTTGACAAGAGAGGAATTTAAGGAATGAGTTTTGGAGTTAATTCAGGAGCTACTAGAGAAGATATACATTTATTCTGAAAATATAGCTGGAGTTTAAAACTAGGATGGAAATAAAGGAAAGGGAGATGTGGTTCAGAAGTTAACAATAATTATTTAGAGGGACTGACAAATGTTAAAGTATTGCAAAATTGGGGGAGTCTCTCAGAACAAGGAAAGGACCAACTGCAGAATGCTAAACAGAAATTAAGGGATTACCTCGATAATATGCATGAGTTTAGAAAGACTGCTATTAAGCAACTGTTTTTTTGATAATGTTAGAGTACAAAAAACTTTTAGCACAGTGACTCAGGCAACAGAAAGTGGAAAAGGCTGTCACCAAGTTTATGGAGCCTATAACAAGGAAGATAATGAGATCCTGTAGAAGTATTAAAAGTATTTCAAAAGTTTTATGAAAGTTTGCATAAAGCAGGGAAATATGGAAATCAAGAAAGGGTACAAATGGAAATGTTTATGGAAGAATCAAATATGCCAAGGTTAGAGGTAGATGAGGCTCAATTGCTAACAGGATGGGAAGAGCTGAGATAAAAATGACTGTATAACCAATCTACAGGAACATCTCCAGGAATAGATAGTATTCCTATGGAAGTTTGGAGGTTGGGGGAAAACTGATAAAGATCTGGAAGGTTTTGTTTAACAGTAGTTTAAGACAAGAAGTGCCAGTATCTTGGAACAAGGTGGTGGTAAAGGTGATACCTAAAGAGGGTAAAGATCCATCAGATCCAGCTTCATACAGGTCTGTTTCAATACTAAATCATGATTATAAAGTGTTTACGTCTATAATGGCTAAAAGAATGGTAACAATTATACCAAAATTGGTAAATGTGGATCATTGTGGTTTTGTGGAGGGGAGGCAAACATTTGACAATATCAACAGAACATTGATGATTCAGAGGGAAGTAAAATGTAAGAAAATACCACTGTTATTGGTGGGTCTTGATGCAGAGAAAGCATTTGACAGAGTAGACTGGGACTTCACGAGCAGGGCAATGGAAGCATTTGCTTTTCCTGATACAATTATAAGGTTGATTAGGTGAATATGTATGAAGGATCGGAGGAGAGAATTAAAGTGGGCAGGGTCCTCTCTGATAACTTCTGCTTGAGTAGAGGAACCAGGCAGGGTTGTTCACTTTCTCCTTTGTTGTTTGCATTATATTTAGAACCACTGGTAAAGAAAATAAGGGACTCAGAAATTCAAGGATTTAATTGGTATGGTATCCAGGAAAAGCTGGCTCTATTTGCGGATGATAGTTTATACATGACTAAACCAGAAATGGATATCACAGTGTTGTGGAACATTTTAAGACAGTTTCAGATCTTTTTGGGATACTAATTAATAAAGTTAAAAAAAGGCAATAGCAGTAAATTATATACGCACACACGGATTGGTCCAACAATATCCATATTTATGGGGACATGATAAAATGAAGTATTTAGGAGTATGGATTAGAAATGACTCTGTTGTGGTCAGCTAAGGATATGTGGGGAAAGACTAAACAGTAGACAATACAAAAATTGAGAAACTGGAAGCTTTGTTATATGGATATGGAAACTAAGATTTATTTATTTTGTTTTTATTTTACATTTGTTGACTGGGCTAGTCCAGCTGGATATATGTCCATTTTCAGTGGAGGCCCGGGGAGAAAAGCTCCACAAATTACAACAACATAAAAGGTCAAGACAAAGACAATAACAGTATAATTTGGTACATAAGTTTTAACAATTATAGTACAAGCCTAAGATTATATATTTTATATTTCAGTAGGAAAAAGGAAAAATTTATCTAAGAATAGATGAATAAGACTAATACATTTGTATTAGAAATGGTGTAGTACAAATCTTTATAACATATTACAAAATTAGATACACCTAGTAATTTATGATAAGAGATACTAAGGTCTCACAAAACCTAAGAAATAAAAACACTAGAGATCAATAGATAGAGTATAGAAGAACAGCAAACAAGGATGGATTTCTAGTGTTATTTAACACATAGGTTGTGATACTATATGAAGGTGTTTGATCATTCCACAGTATATACTTATTTACATGAGAAAAAATCCTAAGGAAGGTTAAGCTCACTAAAAATTAGTGAGACAACACAAGATCATGATAGGCTAGGAATTGTGGGAGTCTAGTTAATAGTTAGGTACTTAGTCTGGGTTAACACAGGGGCATAGCCAGTGTGATTTGAGGTAGGGTTTAAGCTTGCTTTTAAATAAGCTGACAGAGGATATTGAGGTTAGCTGGCTTGGGAGGATGTTTCAGGCTTTACCTACTGTATTGGAGAACAAGGTGTCACCAGCTAAGTTGTTGGATTTTGATATTTGTACAAGTAGGTTATTAGCTGAGCGTAAGGTCTTGAGGTTATTATAGGGGATGACTAGGGATGTAAGTATGGGTGTATTTTGAGGTAAATACAGGATCTTATGGGCTACTATTAATTGATTGAAAAGTATTACATTTGGCAGCTCTAACCATCCTGATTCAGACTGATACAGTGATGAGTTCTATAGGAGGACCCAGCTGAAAATCTGGCAATATTGTTGTAGGAGGATGTAAGTTTACTCAGATTACTTCTACATATTTTGGTATAGATAGGGGAGGCATAGAGCAAGGTAGAGATGAGGTGGGTACGAGCAATAGTAACCCTGGCTGGAGGTGTAAGAAAGGGTTTTATTCTATAGAGGGAACCTAGTTTCTTGTTTACTATTTTTATGGTGTTATTAATGTGAGGTTCAAAGGGCAAGTTGTTATCTATTAGTACCCCGAGTAGTTTGGTGGTTGGTTCCGGAGATATTATAGTTCCATCATTTGAAGTAATGGTAAAGTTAAGTGGGGAGGTTCTGCGGGTGGGGGTAAATAGTAGCATTTTTGTTTTTTGGGGTTAAGGATAAGACGTCTTTGTAGGAGCCAGTTTTCAACTGTACTAAAGGTCATTTGGGTTAGTGACTGAAGTTCTGATTGAGAAGCAGCAGCGCATATGAGTGTGGAGTTGTCAGCGTATTGGATACAGTCAGCTTGAGGAATTACAGAATGAAGGTCATTTGTAAAGATGGAGAAGAGTAATGGGCCTAATATAGATCCTTACGGGATCCCTAGAGTGACTGGGACGTGGGAAGATAAAGTATTTTCCCATAGTACAGCCTGTTGCCTGTTATGTAGGTATGATTGGAACCACTGTATAGTATAGTTGTCCAATGACAGGTTTTTGAGTGTGTCTATAAGGAGGTGGTGATTCACCATGTCAAATGCTTTGGACAGATCAATAAAAATAGCTGAGGATAGAGTATCAATATTACGATTGCTGTTAATATGGTTAGTGAAGGATAAGAGAGCAGAGGTGGTGCTATGAAATGGTCTAAAACCATGTTGACAGGGTGCTAATAAATTGTGATCAAGTAGGTAGGTTAACAGTTGTATGTGTATACATTTCTCCATTATTTTTGCCAAAGGAGATAGAATAGCTATGGGCCTATAATTGGACAACTCTTTGGAGTTACCGCCCTTATGCAGGGGAATTATGTGAGAGACTTTCCAGATTAGGGGAATAGACCCTTCAGAAATAGTTCTGTTAATGAGGATGGATATGGGGTAGGCTATGACTTTAGCAGCTTTTTGCAGGTATTCTGCAGGTAATTTATCAGCAGAGAGAGTAGTGGGTTTAAGTTTCTGTATGAGGTTACAGATAAGTGAAGTGGGCACTGGCTGAAAATGAAATTGATGAGAATTATTGGTAAAGGTTGTGGCAGAGCCTGGGATGCTAGGGGATAGCTGGTTGGCTAGGGATTGTATGGTTTCAGTGAAAAAAGTATTAAATGAGTCAGCTATTTGGATGGGATTGTTGTGATCAGAGCCAGAGGGAGTACTTGAGCATCCAGGGTGTAGAAGGTTATTGATACCTCGCCAGAATTTTTGGGGATTATTTTGGTTGGTTTGTTGTAGTTGGTAGTAGTAGTTTCTTTTATCGGCTAATATGGCTTTTTTTGTTTCATTTCTTAGCTGTCTGAATTGCAGGTGGTCTGAGGAGCTTTTTGTTGAGCACCATTTGGCCCATTGTTTATTTCTTTGGAGGATTTTTTGTTTGGTCGTTTTGGTGAGCCATGGTGCCGATTTGGTTCTAATTCTAACTTTGCGTAATGGGGCATGGCTGTCTAAAATGGTTAGAAATTTAGAGTTAAAGTATTTCACGGCATTATCTATTGGGAGGTATTTCAGGGGTGACCAGTCACAGGTGACTAGTTCAGCTTGAAAGTGAGCAGGGTTAAAATTTTTGGTAGTGCGAATAGTTCTACAGATGGCAAAGTTTAGGATGACAGTTTTTGTTCTGATTAAATAGGTAAGCAAGTGATCACTTATGTCCTCAGGGAGGGTGCCTGTTTTATAGTTTAGTTGGGGGGTATTAGTGAGTATCCAGTCAAGGGTACTAGTTTTGTTGTTAGTTTTATTGGTGCAGGTTGGGGGTGTTATAGTTTGGGTAAAACCATATAAGTTGACTCTACAATATACAAAGATACAAGCAATTAGTGTTTTTAGTCCCTTTAGTCTTATACACAAGTCAGGCATATTTTAGCAACCAGAGGAGAAGCTGTGGATAGCAATTAAAACAGAGTTGAAAGATTTTATCTTGGAAGGGAAGACAGCATGGCTCAAGTGTGAGGTAAGCTGATTCTTCCAATAGAATAAGGAGGACTAGGATTACCCAATCTGAGGGGGTACTTTACAGCAACAAAGTTAAGGCTCTTATACATACCACAAACAGAAAACTACAATTCAAAGTGGAAAGGAATGATGATGATATGGGGAGAAGCTCAAGAAACGAGGAGAGATTGGGATGTTGGATGCAGACTCAAGGAGAACAACAAAAATCATACAGAGTATTATATTCATAAAATAGCAGGAAGTATTCTAAAAACTAAACCAGCACGAGAATGGAGAAAATAGATTTTACCGATAGGGATGACTGTGGTTAGGGATACAGATAATAGGCAAGAGGGGGATGGAATTTATTGGAGAAAACTGGCAAAGTAACCAAGGTATTGAGAGCAAGTAACTAGAAAGGGAAAGGTAATAGAATGGGAAGAGGCCAAGAATTTATTTGGACTGCAGGTTAGAGATTACCTTAAATATTAAGGACTGATATCAGAGTATAGGCAAAGAGAAAGAAATAGGGGGATCCTAAATGAAAGACCAGCACTGGTGGAGTTTTTAATAGAATCTAGAACAGAAGCTGCCATTAAAAAAGGAATAATTAGTAGAGCATATACAATATTGCATGATAATTACAAGAATCAATCAGAGGAGCTTAGAAAGGATTGGGAAGAGAGATTGGCTAAGTAATTTACAAATGGACAATGGGGGATATGTGTATATCTTCCAAATATGCAACAAAGTCTAGAAGATTTAGGATCTTTGTCTGGAAGTGTTTACATAAGTATTTTTATACCCTACGTAGACTCCAAAGAATTTCTCCTCCGGTGGATAGCAAATGTTGGAAGTGTGATGGGCAAGAAAGAGGTGGCTGAGAACATATTTTTTGGGAGCATAATGAGCTGGGAGACTTTAAGGATTCCCTGCGGACCACTCTGTTGGAGATGCTGGATGAGTGGATTGGATTGACTGGGGAGATGATTTTTTTTTAGCTATGATACAGAATCGGAATTGCCTAGACATAGTAAAGCCTTGCTGAGACTAATTATGGTGGCTGCCAAAAAAGCTATTGCTAGAAAATGGAAGTCAAAGTCTAGACCAACTTTACTAGAAGTAGTGAATATAGTAATAGAGATTAAAGAACTGGAATTGGGATCTTTAGAAAAAGGAAGGAGCAAACTACATTGAAAAAAGTGGGAATTGTGAGAACAATATATGCAGAGAAGGAAAAAGGGGTTTAAGAGGCAGGATTTGAATGAGCCATATAATGTTTAACTGTGAATCACTGGATAGATTATAAGTGATGTATAATGTTTGCAACTGCAGTTGTTTCAGTGCTGTCTGTGATGTATAATGTTTGTAACTAAAGTGGTGTCAGTGTTGTTTTTCATTTATATAAATGTAAGGTTGCCTATGTCATATGTGATAATTTAATAAAGATGTTTATTGCAAGAAAAAGATGTTTGAATGTGTGGTGTTTTGCTTAGGGGCTTGGTTGTGGAGACACTGTGATGTATATTTTTATTTGTAGTGGTTGCTGTTGACTTGCATTTGTTTGCAAGTGGTTTCTGAGGGTAGAGTATGGGAAGCCTCTGAGGTTTTGGTAAGTTACTTGTGAGTGCCTCCATGTATGTGGGTTTATGTGTTGAGACCTTATTTACTGAGGGAAATGATGTGCATGTGCCGACAACCTGTTTGTTCATAGGTAGTTACTAGGCTATTGGCCCAAGGGCCTACGTAAGCCTAGCCAACAAGGTTCCCTGGCTTACACCACCCAAGAACGTTATTTTCCTGTGCCACTGTCGAGCAGAGACACAGAAGTGATCCCCGGGGTGCATTTCTTATTTTCCATCCACTCATCAAGATTTTTCTTGAAGAGTGCTAATGAAGAACTTTGCTTGACATAGATGGGTAGCCTGTTCCAGAGTATGGGAAGTCTCTGGGACAGGAATCTATCCCTCCAGCATGTCCTGTTTATTGTGGTGACAAGGTTTACATCCCTAGAGCATGTAGCTCGGAGGGATTGGGATTTCTTTAGGTGTAGCATGTCCAACAGCTCTGGGTTTGACATAGCTTTATATGTTAGGCAGAGATCACCTCGGAATAGGCAAAATGTTACGGAGTAAAGCTGGAGTTTTTTGAGGCGGTCAGTGTAGGGCATTTGTTTGAGGCCAGTAATCCTCTTTGTGAGGTACTTCTGTGGCATTTCCAGCTGCTGCAGATGTCTTGTGAGGTACATTCCAAAAGGGGTGTTGTACTCTACAATGGGTCTGAGTGTCAAGTAGAGGGGAACAATGACCTCTTTTTCCTGGATGAGAACCCTTTTATGATGAGGTGTGCCACGTAGAAGGACTTCCTGACTACTGTGGCAATGTGACTATCAAAGGAGAGACTATTGTCCACCTGGGTCCCAAGGTCTCTTATCACACCTTCGGTGTTAAGTAGATTGCTGCCTATATGGTAGTTCATGGGTACAGAGTTTTTACCAAAGGGGATGACACTGCACTTTTTGGCATTGAGCTTGAAGCCATGGCTCTGACACCAGGCATCTGTCTCAGCAAGGCCTTTCTGTAGGATGTCCACATCATTTGGGGACTTGACTATGGCTACTAGTTTGCAGTCATCTGTGAACTTCATTAGCCAGAGGCCTTCTGTGTTAGCCTGTAGTTCAGAGAAGTAGATACCAAACAGGAGAGTTCCCAGGATGGACCCCTGTGGTACTCCACTTGTCACTGCTTTGAGGTCAGATTTGGAGTCTGCAACTTTTACAGTGTGGGTTCTGTCAGTGAGCCAGTTGGCAACTCATCTTGTGACATAGGGATTTATACCTAGTTTAGTGAGTTTAGCTATAATTCCAGAATGGGGGATGGTGTTAAAAGCCTTGGCAAGGTCAAGATAGGCTGTGTGAACCACCTTACCCTCATCTACAGCTTTGGTGACTGCCTCAAAGAAGTCGATCAGGTTCAGGAGGCATGATCTGCCTTTCACAAACCCAAACTGGGTGGGATCCAGAGTTTGGAGATTACCAATGTCTTTGTTTATGAGTTCCATGATGATACGTTCCATGGCCTTGCAGACCAGGCTCATCAGGCTAATAGGTTGAGAGTTCCCAGGATCAGTGGTGGCTCCCCCTTTGTGGAGTGGGATAACTGTTGCTCTGCACCATTCAGTGGGCACAAAGCCTGATGCGAGGCTATTATTGGTGCTTAAGTGGGGAGCCAGTTCGTTCTGAAGTTCGTGTAAAACGCAGCGTGGGATGTTGTCCCGCCCCATGGATGCTCTGTTTTTGGCTTTAGAGAGTACAGCTTTTACCTGCATAGTTGTGATTACAGGGACTCTGCATTCTTCCTGTATAGATATGGGCCCTTTAGGGGGTGGGGGGGGGGGCTAAAGTTAGCACTAAACCTAATCTGCCAAGATGTTGGCAACATCAGTTGGTTCTGTAATTTTTGTGCCTTTGTGCTGCAACTCAGAGCAGGACTGGGTGTTGCCATGTAGATTCTTGACATAGCTATAGAATGCTTTGTGGTTGTCCTTAGAATTAGTGGCGATTTTGTTTTCGTAGCTAGCTTTGGAGGATCTTATAAGGGATCTCAGCTTTTTACTGAGGCTGACCAGGGAGCTCCTCCACTCGTGGGATTTTACTCTCTTTTGCAACAGTTTCTTCCTTCTGTTGTACAGTTTGTTTATGGCAGGGGACCACCAGATTGGCTTCATTTTTTTGGAGGATAGCATCTTGGTTCTGTTTGGAATAGCACGATCCATGCACTTGGGTAAGTGCTTATAGAGTGCATTTGTGTAGGATTTAATGTAATTTGTAATTTGATTTGCCACGACTCAGTTTTCATAATGTAACTACATGTCTTACACACTGTGTTTGTTTCATGGTCAAGTGGATGTCAGTATACATGAAACAATTGATACATTCTTTGCCTCAGAATGCCCATGTCCACTAGGTTGGCCAAAAGAGATAGCAGGAAAGTGCCTATCCATGGTTTTAGATGTTTTACTATGGGTTTAACCACGGAGAAGAGTGGGTAGATTTAACTGGACTGGGACTATAGCACACAGACGAAGAATGGATGCTATATTTGATGTGAACTGCAGCCATCCAACAAGGTGATGCTGCTCTGCACACAACTCAGATGCTTCTACAGCAGCAGGAGGACTGGGGAAGGTTGCAGAAATATATATATTTTAAGGGAAATTTTAACTTGAAAGTGTTTGCATCTACACAGGGCACTGCTAATTGCCACTGTGTGTGTACAGCAGCTTAGTGAAAACACTGTGTTTATATAGAATTAAAAAAAAACATGTTTTACAACTGCAAGGCCTGCAGCCAATCAGGAAAACATACAACAAGCTTTCAATCAGCAGCCCTCAACTCGAATAGCTTTGCTACAGCACACTTAGTGCCTTTCTTAGGCAGTTTTCCAAAGACCAAATTACCACCATAACAGTTGCAAACAAATGCAATCTGAGAGTCATGCTGCTCAACAATAGAAGTCTAAATCTCAAAATGCACTCGCTCAAAGCACTCCTTAAAATGGAGAACATCGACATTTGTGCTGTAACAGAGACCTGGTTCAAGGCAGCAGAAAGCATCCCTGCACTACCAGGCTATAACTCATTCAACAACTTTTGGCCCCAGAACGTGGACTGAAGCTCCAAAGGTGGTGGTGTTTCCATATTCATAAAGGATGTGCACACCTCCAGACTGGTAGCCCAACATAACAATAAATTCACAAACCAGGAACTGAGCAGTCAAAGTAACAAACCAAACGAAGTTGAAAGTAAAATTTAATGTAAAGAGCTTTTCGTTTGCACAGTGTGCAAACTTCTTCAGACAAAATGTTAAAATTCAGTAACACTTATAAATACATTCAGGTTTGGTTAATTAATCAATCCAAATAGGACAAACCCACTTAACCATCTTAAAGACACAAAGAGTAACCAAATAATTACTGTCACGAAGAATGTATACATTCATTAAAATGAAAGTTAACATAAAAATTAACCTCATAGCAACAAAACCTACAAAAACAATATATATAAAAAATATATATATAAAAAACTAACTTAAAATGAATTAACATATCACCTACAGTATTACAAACAATTCATTTACATCAGCTGGGCTGATAATATATCAACTCCACATCACCTCTTTAAGCTTTTTAGTTTCAAAATACTGCTTAAAGAACAGCTTTCATTCAAGCCTGGAAAATTATAGGCATTAAGCCTAATCTGCCAGGTTAACTCCAATTCTTCCAACTGTAAAGGTGTAGGACCACCCCTTATATCATGTAAAGTTTGATCAATAACTGAGAATTTAAAACTGTGTTCAGTGTGACCAAGGATATGTTTAGCCAGTGCGTTGTCCTGCTTTTTCCTACTGATGGCATATAAGTGCTCATACATACGATCACAGAGCCTCCTCTCTGTTTTACCTATGTAAAAAGTAGGACATCTTTGGCACTTGACTAAATAAACAACCATTTTTGAATTACAGTTAGCCCTACATCTCAACTTATATTGAATGCCTTGCACAGTAAACCGATTGGACTCTACTACATACTTGCAAAAGTTACACCCTTGGCATTTAAATATCCCTACTGTTTTGGGGTAAGTGTAACATTGTTGTTCAAACAAAGATTTCAAATTCTTACCCTTCCTAAAGGTAACACTGAGGTGATCACCCATCTTAGTGTAAGCACCAGGGTTACTTTTAAACAAACCCCAGTTTTTACGAATAATGTCGATACAGGTGTAACTATGCATATTGTATGTAATAATAAACCTTGGTCCAGAATTACTAGATGAAACAGAAGCACCATCCATGTTATTAGACTTTATCACATCAGAATTTGGTACTTGTTGCGTCTGGGTATGCCTAAAACTCAAAATAGGTTTATACATATCATTCATTCTCTTATATTTAACCTCATCTATCAAGTCATTTATCAAGGTTACAGGATACCCTTGATATAAAAACATACTTAGCAACTGGCATTCATCACCAAAATCAACATCCTGGCTAACAATACGTGCAGCCCTCACTAACTGGCCCTTGATAACTGACTGCTTCTGGTAGTATGGGTGGCAACTTGAAAAATGCAAAAAGGAATTTGAGTGTGTTTTTTCTATGAATTTTTGCCACATAGCTGTTTAATTCACAATTCTTGGATAACCAAATATGCAAATATGCAATTGCTTCTGTGTTATATGTGGAGGTGAACCGCAAAAATTGAGTGGAAGCATTAAAATGATTCACGACCATTTGACTGGTCTCGACATCACCATTAAACAAGATAAAAATGTCATCCAAATAGCGTGTATAAAAAACTATCCGGTCCTTAATGCCTGGATTATTAAACACAAACCCAGATTCCCAGTGAGCCATAACTAAGTTGGCTATACTTGCCCCACAGGGAGAGCCCATGGCGACAACATAATGCATCAATCCAAATAGGACAAACCCACTTAACCATCTTAAAGACACAAAGAGTAACCAAATAATTACTGTCACGAAGAATGTATACATTCATTAAAATGAAAGTTAACATAAAAATTAACCTCATAGCAACAAAACCTACAAAAACAATATATATAAAAAATATATATATAAAAAACTAACTTAAAATGAATTAACATATCACCTACAATATTACAAACAATTCATTTACACCAGCTGGGCTGATAATATATCAACTCCACATCACCTCTTTAAGCTTTTTAGTTTCAAAATACTGCTTAAAGAACAGCTTTCATTCAAGCCTGGAAAATTATAGGCATTAAGCCTAATCTGCCAGGTTAACTCCAATTCTTCCAACTGTAAAGGTGTAGGACCACCCCTTATATCATGTAAAGTTTGATCAATAACTGAGAATTTAAAACTGTGTTCAGTGTGACCAAGGATATGTTTAGCCAGTGCGTTGTCCTGCTTTTTCCTACTGATGGCATATAAGTGCTCATACATACGATCACAGAGCCTCCTCTCTGTTTTACCTATGTAAAAGTAGGACATCTTTGGCACTTGACTAAATAAACAACCATTTTTGAATTACAGTTAGCCCTACATCTCAACTTATATTGAATGCCTTGCACAGTAAACCAATTGGACTCTACTACATACTTGCAAAAGTTACACCCTTGGCATTTAAATATCCCTACTGTTTTGGGGTAAGTGTAACATTGTTGTTCAAACAAAGATTTCAAATTCTTACCCTTCCTAAAGGTAACACTGAGGTGATCACCCATCTTAGTGTAAGCACCAGGGTTACTTTTAAACAAACCCCAGTTTTTACGAATAATGTCGATACAGGTGTAACTATGCATATTGTATGTAATAATAAACCTTGGTCCAGAATTACTAGATGAAACAGAAGCACCATCCATGTTATTAGACTTTATCACATCAGAATTTGGTACTTGTTGCGTCTGGGTATGCCTAAAACTCAAAATAGGTTTATACATATCATTCATTCTCTTATATTTAACCTCATCTATCAAGTCATTTATCAAGGTTACAGGATACCCTTGATATAAAAACATACTTAGCAACTGGCATTCATCACCAAAATCAACATCCTGGCTAACAATATGTGCAGCCCTCACTAATTGGCCCTTGATAACTGACTGCTTCTGGTAGTATGGGTGGCAACTTGAAAAATGCAAAAAGGAATTTGAGTGTGTTTTTTCTATGAATTTTTGCCACATAGCTGTTTAATTCACAATTCTTGGATAACCAAATATGCAATTGCTTCTGTGTTATATGTGGAGGTGAACCGCAAAAATTGAGTGGAAGCATTAAAATGATTCACGACCATTTGACTGGTCTCGACATCACCATTAAGCAAGATAAAAATGTCATCCAAATAGCGTGTATAAAAAACTATCCGGTCCTTAATACCTGGATTATTAAACACAAACCCAGATTCCCAGTGAGCCATAACTAAGTTGGCTATACTTGCCCCACAGGGAGAGCCCATGGCGACAACATAATGCATCAGAGATACTTCAGGTGCCGCTAACACTGGGTAAGACAGCGATTCAGGTCATAGCCTGCTATAGGTCCCCAACCATGTCCCAAGACTCGCACTCCTCATTCTTAAGCACCCTGGAGAATATTAGGGTCCAACCTAACACTCTTGATACTGGGCGACTTCAACTACCCCTCCATTAACTGGGAAAACTACTCGTACCAATATACTTGCCCAATGCTTTCTGGAGTTCATTAATTCCAATGCTCTGGACTAGCTTGTTCTTACCCCACTAGAGGTAGCAATATCCTTCACCTGGTCATTGCTAACATGGGCGACCGTTGCTCTACACCAATAGTCAAATCCTCCTTGGTTAGAATCCACCGCAAACTAATCACCTTGGAAATCCACATCCCTCCCAACCCCCCACAAAGCTAACTTTGGGCTCCTAAAAACAGAGATGGCTAACTTCACGGCAGCCATGCAAATGGAGAATAGTTGCATGACTGCCGAATCATACACCAATGCACTGAACAAATACATACACAAATGCATGGATCTCGCCATACTCATTAGAACTAAGACTCTCTCCCCAAAAAAAGGAAGCCAATCTGGTGGTCCCCTGCCATAAATAAACTCTACAACACAAGGAGGAAACTGATGCAGAATAAGGCAAACTCCCAAGACTGTAAAAACTCCCTTATTAGCCTCAACAAAGGGTTAAGATCCCTCATCAAATCCTCTAAAGCTACCTATGAAAACAGAATTGCAGCAGATAGTCAAGACAACCACAAGGCATTCTATAGTTATGTAAAGAATATCCATGGCAATACCTAGACTTGCTCTGAGCTACTGCACAATGGTACCTCCTATATCGAGCCAGCAGATATTGCCAATATACTGGCCGATAGATTTAGTGCGAACTTTAGCCCGCTCACCCCCCCAAAGGACCAATCACAATACCAGTAGATTGCCAGGCACCCAGTATTACTGCTGTACAAGTTAAAACAGCACTGTCCAAGGCCAAGAATACAGCTTCTATGGGACCTGACAATATCCCTGGCTGTGTTCTACATGAACTACAGAGTGAACTGGCACCTCACCTGTGTGCCCTGTTCAATCACAGCCTCACCTCAGGCTTTGTCCCTACCAAATGGTGCACTGCTACAATCAACCCTCTCCACAAAACAAAAGCGACTAAGACCCTGGGAATTATTGCCCAATTAGCCTGATGAGTCTGATATGCAAAGCTATGGAATGCATCATCATGGACCTAATAAACAAGGATATAGGAAATCTCCAAACTCTAGATCCTACACAGTTTGGTTTTGTGAAGGGTTGATCAAACCTGCTTAACTTGGTTGACTTCTTTGAGTTAGTCACCAGAGCTGTGGATGAGGGCAAGGTGGTTCATACAGCTTACCTTTATCTGGCCAAGGCCTTTGATACCATTCCCCACTGAGGAATCATAGAAAAACTCACTAAGCTAGGCATCAACCTCTGTATCACTAGGTGGGTTGCAAACTGGCTCACAGATAGAACCCACAGTGTGAAAGTAGCTGACTCCAAGTCAGACTGCTGACCAGTCATGAGTGGAGTCCCACAGGCTTTGGTTCTGGGTCCTCTCCTGTTTGGCATCTACTTCTCTGAAGTCCAGGCCAACACAAAGGGACTCTGGCTGATAAAGTTTGCAGATGATTGCAAGTTGGGAGCTATTAACTCTCCAAGTGATGTTGACATCCTACAGAAAGGCCTCAATGACACCAACGACTGGTGTCAGAACCATGGCCTTAAGCTCAATGCCAAAAATGTGTCGTTATCCCACTTGGGGAAAAACCCAGTTCCCTTGAATTACCACATGGATGGTAGTCCACTGAACACAGAAGGTGTTATAAGAGATCTGAGAACACAGGTTGACAGCAACCTCTCTTTTGACTATCACGTTGCCACTGTGGTCAGAACGTCCTTCTATGTGGGACATCTCATTACTAAGGGTTTTGCATCCAGGAAGAAAGAGGTCATTGTCTCCCTCTACCCTTCCCTCATTAGGCCAATCATCGAGTACAATGCCCCATTTGGCATGTACCTCATTAGACACTTGCAACAACTGGAGAGGCCGCAAATGTACCTCACAA
Source organism: Protopterus annectens (assembly GCF_019279795.1). Taxonomy (NCBI): domain Eukaryota; kingdom Metazoa; phylum Chordata; order Ceratodontiformes; family Protopteridae; genus Protopterus; species Protopterus annectens. The sequence continues at coordinate 1,171,461,137 of NC_056743.1, read as the reverse complement.
AGAGGATCCTAGGCCTTAAACACTTGTCCTATATGGACAGCCTCAAAAAACTCCAACTATTCTGTCTCAAATTGCCTACTTAGAGGCGATCTCTGCTTGACATACAAAGCCATGTCTGACCCAGCTCTGTTAGAAATGCTACATCTAAAGAAATCCCAATCCCTCCACACCACATGCTCCAGAGACCTCAACCTCATTACCACAATCAACAGAACATGCTGGAGGGACAGGTTCATAACCCAGAAACTGCCCATGCTATGGAATAGACTTCCCATACATGTCAAGCAGAGTACCTCACTGGCCTTCTTTAAGAGAAATCTTGATGAGTGGATGAGAAATAGAAAATTCACCCCTGGGGATCACTCCAGCGGCTCTACTCAACAGATGCAATAGGAACTAAGGTCGGGTGGCATGATGCCAGGGTAATCCTATGAGCTAGGTTTGGAAAGGCTCCAGGGCTATTAGCCTAGTACACACCTATGAAATTCTGCCACAAGAGTGCAGTCAGATAACCATCTTAATGTAAAAATGCTGGGTTTAGATCTCAAGGGGAGGGAAACTACACAATCTTGATACTACAGTCCTGTAAAACTAGCAGATACAATATAATTAAGTACTACAGCAGCAGTGGAAACAGTTCAACTTTGAAACTCTACTAATGTGTGATAAATGTAACAAATAATACAGGATTCTTATGAATACTGTAAAAGTAATCAGAAGTGCAAAGTGATACTTATTTTGTTCTTTTAGTAGTGGATGGCTTTAGATGCAGCAGATTCCCTGTAAATCTCAGATGAAGTAGCCAAACCAAGAGCAGTTCTGAGGAATTGAGTCACCATAAGAGAATCCTTTTTAATCCATAATCCATCTGTTAAAATACTGTTAAACAAAACCTTCCAGATCTTTATTACTTTCTTCCCTCCTAACTTCCAAATTTCCACAGCAATACCATCTATGCCTGGAGATTTTCCTGCAGATTGATTATGACTTACCATTTTTATCTCATATCTTCCTATCTTAGTAGTTAATTGTTGATCCTCATCTGCCTCCAACCTTGGCATACTTAAGTCTTCAAACGGAAATATTTCCATTTGTACTCCTTGATTTCCACATTTCACCACGTTATACAAATTTTCATAACATTTCCAAGTTATCTTTAACATCTCTACAGTCCATGGTTGTTTTTCTTGTTACAGGCTCTCTAAGTTTGGCAACAACTATTTCTACTCTGTGTTGCCTTAGTTATTGTGCTAAACGTTTTTGTGCTCTGGAGTTATCCAGATTGCTTAATAGCAATCTTTCTATACTTATACATATTATCTGGATACTTCCTTATTTTCTCTTTAGAACTCTACAGTTGCCCCTCTTCCTGTTCTGTGAGATTCCTCTTATTCTGCAATTCTTTAACTTCTGTTAGTCCCTCTAAATAATTTCTGTTATTTCTTAACCATATCTTTATTTTTCTGTTTTTGAACTCCACTGTCATTTTATCCCACTAACTAGCTATAACCTCTGAATAATCTTCTCTAAAAACTCTTAAATAATTCCCACTACAAATTCCTTAAATTCCTCTCTTTTTAACAGGTAGGTGGGAAAGCACCAGTGTCTCATTTGTACTTCATTACCCTGCATTTTAATCTTAGTTGTTGGTGCATGATCTGAAGTAGTTATTGAATGTATGCCAAAGCTTTCAATTAAATGTACATGTTCCTATGAAATATAATTTCTGTCTAGCCCAGTTTTTGTACATTGGACCTTGGTGAATAATATGTACATTCTCTCTGAGTTCCTGCTATTGAATTTGTATCTTCTGTAGCAAATAATTTCATATATTTCTTGAGAAATCTTCCCTTTTTATTATATTTTCCCTTTTAGAATCCCCATACACATTCTCACTGTTGCAAATCACAGTCCTCTTCCCACCTATAAGTTAATATTCCCTGCAAAAAGTTTTCTTAAGCTCTATAATACCAGTTTTAGTTGGAATATAAATACAGGCCAGTGTAATCCTCCTCCCTTGCCAGTAGCCCCTTAGTACCACACATCTATAATTATTATTTTTCCTCTTTTATCACTATTGGAGCTCCTCTAGCAATTAGTACAAGCCCTCTTCTTTCCCTTTCCCACAATATTCTACTGAATATCCATCCTAAAATCCTTTCTATATCAAATTCACATGCTCACATCTTTCCAAATGTGTCTCGTGTAACATTACTATTTACACACTGCATTTGTTAATGTAATTCAATACTCATGCCTTTCTGTCTATATTTGTGAGGCCATTCAAATTCCAAAATAATATGGATAGTGTCACCATTATGATAAAAAGTTATAATTCATACCTGTTATACATGACAACTTTTTTTTAATTGTCTGTTTCCAGTTTTTGTGTTGCATGCACCCACTAATGTTTGGCAGGTTGATTTTTATACACCTTCTTGTCATCTCCATTTGGACCTATATCATGTTTTACAAGATTTTTTGTTTTAATGAAAAAAAAAACTCCCCAGAACACACTGCAAACTTGTTAACTTAAATGCACAAAACTGTGTACATCTTCAAATAATGAAGTTTAACTTTCTTTGTAGGAACAATTGTCCCAAATTGACAGTTACACCTACAGATATTGCCTAACCTAAAATTACGGTTATCCATGCTAAGGTGCATGTTACAGACAGTGCTCCTTACTACACTAATTGCTGTCTGCTCTTGTCTTATCTTTATTCTCCTCCAATATGTGAAAAAACATCTTGCATGCTTTCAAAAAACATTAACATTTAGCCTTAAGAAAAATTACACTGGCTGTCTTAAAGTAAAACTAAATTATGCACTGCTCTAGTAAATGCACTGTAGTATTTAAGTACCAGGAAAGCTGCTGTCTCTTATTCATTCCAATAATTTCATTTTTTCTCCTAAGCTGTTTGCCCATGTATCTTTTAATTTTATGTTTTTCTCAGCAAACCTTGTCCACAACTCTCAAAATGTATTACCTGCCAGCTTGTCTCCATGGAAACATAAGAACAGAATATGAAACTATCAGTGTTAGTTGAGGAGTCACTTTTCAATTTCTCCTGATGTTTAACAAAATCAACAAAAGTCCCATCTTTCTCATCCACTTTTTCTTGTAAAACCATATTTCACAAATGTGACTAATGCTTTAAAATTTCCTATTTATTCATTAATTTCAGTGTTGCTGGCCTTCTTCCTGTTCATCTCCATTTCCCAACACCTGACTCCAATTCTTGTAGTCCACTCCTGTACTTTATCTCTCAAGCATTTTCCTTTGGAATACTGGAAAATGTTTCACTGGGAAAATCTCTCTATAAATAAAAATGAAAAGATGCCAAGGCATTCCACTCCACAAAATTTAATATGTTAGCACTTTTGTCCACTTAAATAAATGAACTTCCTCAGACAAATAACAGCTCACTAATATAAATTTAAGTAACTAATAAAACTGATGACATCACAAGCATCTCATACTCATTTGATGCCATACACAATTGTAATTTCCCCAATATAAAACATTTATATACATATAAAACTACATAAATGTATGTATAGAATTATATTTCCTATAAATAATGAGTTAAAAATACTCATTAAATAGGTGGCCTTCAACTTCAAAATGCATTTTAAAGAACAGTAATCATTTAAACCAGGATAAGCGTGGGCATTCAACTTCAGCTGCCACAGCAGCTCCCTCTCCTCCAATTTCAAAGCCCATGGCCCCCCTCTCACATCTTTATGGACCTATTCAATAACTAAATAATGAAAAAAAATGTCCGGGGCTTTCTATAGTATGTTTTGCAAGTACATTTAAAATGTTTTGCTTGCTAATATTGTACTGGTGCTCATATACCCATTGTTTTAGGTTTCGCTCTGTTTTGGCTGCATAGAAACTCATACACATTTGGCACTTAGCCAAATACCTTTTGTGTCACAATTATATTTGTCATTAATATTATAAGTGCCATTGTGTACTTGGAATTTCTTAGTAACCTCAATGAATTTACAAAAGTGACACCGACCACACTTGAACATACCAATATTAGGGGCAAAAGGCTTCATTTTTAACTCCAAAAGTACGTTCAAATTCAAGCCTCTTTTAAAAATTAGCTTAGAATTTTCCCTGATAAATATATCTTCATTCATTAGGACCCAGTTTTTTATTAGAATGTGTCTCAAAGATTGAGTCACTAGAATAGGGTGTAATGAAGCTTAAATTATAAATAGATCTAGTTTCTTCAATGAAATCCCCAGTCATAATATATTTGTCCCTTTCCTGACTAGGTTCACTACATTCTCCCCTTTTGTTTAATATAGCATTGAAGTGGTCTGATCTCCTTTTCCTAACTACTTCCGCTATTACTTCATCAACCATTTGTAAGGGATAAGCACTTTTTAAAGACATACGTCTAAGTAAATCACATTCACCCTGAAATTATTCGTCCAGGGATATCATCATCACAGCCCTAACCAGTTGGCTTTTTGTAAGATTATGCTCAACAAGGTTTTAAGGTTGAAAGTAACTTTGCTACAAATATGCAACATAAGTAAGGAATAAGATACAGCTTGCTTAAATGTAGAAACAGAGTTTAGTAATATGTGATTAGCATCCATACTAAATGACTGTGGCTTAAAAAAATAAGGAACTTGCTTATGAGTGTATTACACACACATCAAGAAAGCTGACTTCTTACAGACTTGGCAAGAATGTAAAAAAAACAGGATATATCAGAAAAAAACTAATCTGCTTTCTTTAAAGAATGGACAGCAGGACATGTGTTTATCCACAAGGCGTTTTCTTAAAAATATGCTTTTTTCCACTTATCAGCATTTGCACAAGAACAGATGTGTCAGCATTTGCATCATCAAGGCAGTATCTTTTCAAAACCAAGAGGGAGTGCTTAACTAAAAATATATATAAATTCTGTATTAAATCCAGTTATGTTAGGGGTATTGGTAGGGACACATTTGTCCTGAGGTAAATGTTATATCTCTCACATCATCTGTACTATATGAGAAGTAAAGTAGAACATTTTCTGAAGCTGTAACAGAAGTACATGTGGTTTATTATAAAAGTTATTGGTTACTGCTCTTAAAGACAGGTGCTGCAAAGTATATTCTCTCATCAGTGTATATTCTGCAAGTTTCTGTATGCAACAGACTGTGAATGCAGCTATAACCAGGCTTTGATTTCAGCAGAATCCATTCAGCAAGACTGAGTGTCTTAAGAAGACTTCAAATCCATCACAGTAAGCATCAGAGTAACAGCACAGTGCTTTAGCACATTAAAATTAAGTTTTCAATGGTGTGCCTACCTGCATTCAAACACAGAGGGAAGGGTAAGCCCTGTAGAGGGTTACTTCAGTCAAATTGCAGTAACTAACATTTGTATGTTTGTCTGAATCTTAAACAGAAATGCTCCAGTTTATGCAGCTTGCAGCAGTAAAGTTTTTTTCAGACATCTGAATCCAGTGAGACTAGTTCAGGAAAGAAAAGGTGGATATCTACTTTAACAGCAGTCCGCTACCTGTTGTGTTTCCCCAGCTTCTCAAGTGACTCTGAAAAATTTCCAGCCATCAGCAACAACAGCCTGATCACTTGTTTTCTTGCCAATTGGTAAGACTTTTTTTGTGTGTCACATTTTTAGTATGGATGCTATTAGATAGTTTGCATATTAGTAGTACAGAATCCACAGGCGTCACCACACGAAAGGTCTCATGAAATATAAAATCTTCTTTATTGGAAACAGGAACACAAGCGCTTTCACGTAGCTATACTACGCTTCTTCAGGTGTGTTGAAACTATAAAACTAACATGTTTATATACAAAATCTTTTGGCGCCCAAACCAACAAATTACACAATAATTGAATAATTATTGACTCATTAGCATTCCCTCCATACTCTGTTTAAAGAAACAGTAATGAAAGCAGTATTAAAAAAGCAATATTAAAATCTAAAACATAATCGCCGTTGCCAAACAGCATTGAACAGATCAACAAGACCTATCCCTATATAGCTGTATGAGCTGACAAAATTAAGAAATCCAAAGCGATTATCACACAACACTATATAGTAGTGTAAAGATTGCATACAAAACAGAACACGGCGTAAACAAACCATGTTCCGGTTTAAAAATACATCTTGAACGTAATCGCCAAATTGTCCAAAAGTCGCAACTGGTCACAGTTGACACCATAAACAGTATTGCAAAATTACATAAGTACTATACATGAGATCAAAATCAGTCCAGAATATATAGGTGATCCAGTGAGACAGACAATAGTCCAAATGTTAAAAACAGCTTGCTCACCTATAGTTTATACAAACATGAAAGGTAGTGAATCATGTAAATATCAGCCTGTTTACAAAAACAACTCTATGCTGATGCAACATCATCAACTTCCGTATGTCTCTAGACTTCATTGTCTACGCTGATGCTTAGTAACCCGGGCAACCCAACTGCTACGTCAGGATGATCGCATTAAAAGGAAAAATAAAAGCAGCTTCTGTTTGTCAGGGAAATGCTCTGTCTCCATGGACATGCGCCCATGGAACAAACTCTGCCAAGAAACCATTCAGCCCTGCTGGAGTGCAAAAATCATTTGCCTAAACTTATCACTGCCCTAGCGGTGAGGACACATTACTAACTGATGTACTGCATATGTACTCAAACCAGGAAAAGTTATACAACATGTTATAACACGAACCAAGTTAAAAACTCTATGTGAGAGAACCCCTTCATGTAAACTTACATCGAGAGGGGAGAGCAGTGTTAATGCACGCAAAGAAATTTAAGGAAATTGCATCAAGTATGAAATGCAGAAGATGCAAGCTAAATGCGACAAAAAAACTCAAAATTGATGTAAAAAGTGACAGAAAAAAGCTAATACACTACAAAAAGAAATAAATAAGATGACAATGGTCGATTAACTACTATGCATAGAACATTTCAGGGACATCATGCAATAAAGCTCCCCATGTGATACATATTCGTAACTAAATTGAATACATGCAAAACCAAAGAAGTTTTTTATTTGTGAAGAGTAAATTACCAACCAAAGTAAAACAATTTTAAGCTCTATCAAAACTGAGTACTGAAAATGCTATACGAAGCAGTAAATGACTGCTTTCGATGTCATAATCCTGTAAGGATATGGGATCTACAATAAAAGCCTAGAAACAAAAAGCAAAGACCCAGGCAGGAGGCTAGATCTAACTGTGGTACTAAAATAAGGAATGGAGAAATAAGGCCAACAGCTGTGTCGCGATTGTGGCCAAGAAACGACCATCAGGTTCAGTAAAGTCATCCGACGCATAACGTCAAAATGAAATGCAGAAAAGAGAAAAACTAATATAACTCTTAAAATATGAATATAAATATAATATAGCCAAGGTGTGTGTTCATGGAGGAACACACAGACCTTGGAAAAGATCAACACCAAATTTCTAAATTACGTACAGATGTACTGAAAAAATAAAATATACAAAATTAACGAAGATATGTAACACGTTCATAAAACGTATAGTTGGTAAAAAATCTTTTTAAACTGAACTATTCCTTTCTCAGCCCACATGAGAGGGAAGGTGAGAAAGGCTTGAGGCATAAGGGAGACCTCAAGTCAGGTGTTATGAAATGTATATCAACATTACAGCTTTCTGTTATTAAGAACAGGTTTGACAGATACAAACTGATTAATACCAGGATATATATGTGCTTTTAATGTAAATATCCATTTAAGTTCCCTAACGGCCAACTGGTTCATATTATCTCCTTCCCTATTATTAATGGCCAACACCTCCAAAACCATAAAACTAAACCTGTGTGTATTGTGTTCAACTATATGTTTAGCTAAAGCGTTACTTTCATGTCCTTTCTTAATATCATAGCAATGATTGTAAATCCTGTCACGAAGTCTCCTCTTCGTGAGACCTACATAGAAGACTTCACAGAAATCACATGTTGCTAAATAGATTAGATTTATACTGTTGCAGTCACTATGAAATCTTGGTACGAAAATAAAAAATCCTTCAGGATGTGAAAAACAAACATTTTTAGATATGTATGGGCACATATGACAATGTCCACATGGGAAGGTTCCCTGCAGGTCACTAAGACCGTTTTTTAGTGGAAGAATCTGTTCTAAACATAATAATTGTTTCAAATTATTGCAGGTCTTATAGCTAAACCTGGGATAATCACCCACAATTGTCCTGGTGAACGGATCCATAACCAAAACATTCCAATTTCTACAGATAATTTTATTGAGGTTGACAACATCACTTGTATATTTAGTGACGTAACTCAATTTATCGGTGAATTTATCACTTTTCATTGTATGGAATAAAGGAATATTCCCAACAGAATCAACTTCATCCGTCCTATCCAACATTTTCAAGATGACTTCCTGCTTGCATTCATTTATTAACTTAGGGGGATAACCTCTCTCTTTAAACAAAACTTCCAAATTGCGAAGTTCTGAACATAAAGTATTCCTGTCACTGCATATTCTGCATATTCTATACATTTGACTTAAAATTATCCCTTTAAACGTAAACCTGGGGTGCATACTTTCAAAACGTAAAAGTGTGTTCCTCCAGGTGGGTTTCCTATACAAAGAAGTATCTATCCTATTGCCATTCAGTTCCAAAGTTAGATCTAAGAAGTGTGCCCGATGTGGGGATATTTCAGCTGTAAACCTTAAAAATGTAGTGGTGGCTTCTAATTCAGTGATGAAATTCAAGCATTCAACTTCTGTGCCCTCCCATAAAAAAGAACGTCATCAACAAACCTCTTATACATTCTTATTTTGCTAAACTCTGTGTGTTTAAACAAATAGTTAAGCTCCCAGTTGTAGACTACAAGGTTAGCGTAACTATTCGCACAGGGGGTGCCCATGGCAACCCCCCACTTTTGTAAGTATAATTGGTCCTGAAATAGGAAGACATTGTTGTCAAGTATCAATTCAAGTAGAGAGTTGATCAAAATTTGTCTGTTACTACTGTAACCTGAGTTAGTGACTAGAATCTCTCTGATGGCCTGAAGTCCCAAGTCATTGGGAATACTTGTAAAAAGATTCTTGACATCCATGGTTACTAATAACAAAATTGTTCCCCTATTATCTAACTCAAATCCTTTAAAAAACTCAATGAGTTGATACGAATCTTTCAGAATAATAGGAATGTCATCCACCAGAGGTCGTAATAGCCCTTCCACAAAGGATGAGATGGTGGAGGTTATCCATCGTTCACTAGAGACTATGGGTCTCATTGGTACTGGTTTAATACCTTTATGTATTTTAGGTAGACCTTTGATTATGGGAATGGTAGGAAATTCTATCAGAAAATACTCATATAGCTCACAGCTTATCTGACCACACATCAAAAGGTCATAAAGATCATTCTGTAACGTTTTAATAATTTTGTTAACCCTTTCTCTAGTGATTATTTCATAAACCTTACCATCTGTTAACATACTATTCATAGTGTCAGAATAGTCTGAGAAATTCATAATAACCACTGCCCCACCCTTGTCAGCTGGCTTAACAATAATATGGCTATTATTCTTCAGGGATTGGATAGACTTCTGTTCATCTTTGCTGACATTAAAGAAACAACACCTTTTCTTGTTAGATCCAAACCATTCGTAAAAATCCTTCTCACACATTTTTAAAAAACTCTCTACATTATGTGGCATGAGGGGAGTGAAACTGCTTTTAACTCTAAAGAAATTCTTTAGAGTATTAGTATTTAAAGCACTGTTATTTTTAAAACAGAATCTTCAAAGAAACATTGCGACAAAATAACCTCAAATCTATTAAGACATCACTCAAGAAGCTAACCTGAGAAGGAATAAAATTGAGACCTTTCTCCAATAATGAAAAATCTGATTCAGACAAAACATAATCAGATATATTACATACTAAGGAGTTCAGTTTCTTTGTTTCCTTGTGTTTGTATACTTTTCTTCGGAACCCTTTCTTTTCCTCGGTCCTCTGCTGTTCGACCGACCTCTCCATCCTGGCTGTTGCTTGACCGGGAAAGGTAAAAAAACAATTACTAGCAGAGGCTGTATCCTTCGGTTTAGCACCTGCTAGTAGAAATGCTTTAGCTGCCTGTTGATTGGGGGGGGGGGGTGCCATTGTCCAAGCTAGCATCATTATTGAGAATAGAAGCAAAATTGTTAGAAATTGATGCTATATTTGCCATTTTACTAATCGTAGATGGAACAGAATGAACCAGAGTGGCTTCAGTGCTGGCAGTTGCAGTTGAAGCCGGTGAAGAACTTGAGGCATTATTATGATGTCCAGTATTAGGTATACTCTGTGTTCGTGCATTTTCGGTTCTAGGCCATAAAAAGACTTGACCATGGGCAAAATCATTAGCATCCCTTATAAGTTTTTTATGCTTAACGTGTTTCAGTCTTTCACTAAATGAATGGACCTGAGTCCATATAGAATCCAGTCTGTTAGTAAAGTACTCAGTCTTGAAACGTTCAGTGATGACTTTATACTGTGAGTCTATCTTGTTCCTTAGCTCAACTTCAAGAGGAGAAAAATACTCTAATAACAGATTAATGTAACTGAAACCCAATTGTATATTGAGATCCTGCCATTTTCTCAATAACATGGGATGACTGTCCCCATAGGAAGGCATACAAAAAACGCGCATGCCTCTAGGCACTATTTTAAAGTGTATACATGCCTCTAAATGCAGTCTCTGCCATGCTAGTCTTTGTAGCTGATATAAATCATCTTGAAACAATTTGCAAAGTCTATTAAACTCAATGACATTCTCACCGTTAGGAGTAGTTGGTAAAGCAGTTACTTGGTTGGTCAATTCCAGAGTCAATAAAGGATTCTCTGTGCAATGCTTGAGGGAATCCCAAGCCGGTAAAGCAGTTGTCCTCATCTCTGGATGAAAATCCAACTCAATATCATTATGTTCCAAACTTAAACTTAAAATTAAGTTTTCAATGGTGTGCCTACCTGCATTCAAACACAGAGGGAAGGGTAAGCCCTGCAGAGGGTTACTTCAGTCAAATTGCAGTAACTAACATTTGTATGTTTGTCTGAATCTTAAACAGAAATACTCCAGTTTATGCAGCTTGCAGCAGTAAAGTTTTTTTCAGACATCTGAATCCAGTGAGACTAGTTCAGGAAAGAAAAGGTGGATATCTACTTTAACAGCAGTCCGCTACCTGTTGTGTTTCCCCAGCTTCTCAAGTGACTCTGAAAAATTTCCAGCCATCAGCAACAACAGCCTGATCACTTGTTTTCTTGCCAATTGGTAAGACTTTTTTTGTGTGTCACATTTTTAGTATGGATGCTATTAGATAGTTTGCATATTATTAGACATTTTAGATGTTATTAGACATTATGGATATTATTAGACATAATTCATGTAGGAGTAAACCAAGCCTTAGTAAATTGCAATGTTGGTATACACAGCATATTAATAAATGTAAAACCTTATTAGGGCAGGTTGATAGTAAGGCATTATGCAACTGTATTACAATATTTGACTGGTATCTCAAAGAAAACCATGTGGGGTATGACAAATGTTTATTATGTCAGTCAACAAAAACTGCATTTTATGTATTATGCCATAAAAAAGTATTGCATGATATTGATAAAACAATAGACTGTGAAGACAGACATGCTCATGATAAAGAATTAACTAAGATTAAAGTGTTTCCATTATATTCAGATGTTGAACAGTTATGTCCTGTCACCACATGGGAAAGGTTAATTTCAGAGTTACAACAGGAGTCAAATCAGTTACTGACAGGATCTCTAGTACATTTTGTTACAAAAGAATGTAATAAACTTCTAAGAGACAGACACAATGAGTTCAGGAAGCGTAGACAAGTTATACAAACATTTTTTTCAAAAGTGTATAGGAGTTTCAAATTCAGCAGAACAGCTTACTAAAGAATGTCAGAAAGACCATGCAGCATTACAGGCAATTCTTAAACAGCAGTTGCAAGATGAAGAAAATAGATTAGCTAAACTGACAAGGACTAACTTCCTACATACATTGGGAAAGAGCAGGAAACTACAGCTGATCTGTACAAAAGAGATATGTTTGTGTTTTGAAAATGGTTAAACATACATGGTAGGATATAACACCAAACAAGATGCAGCAAGGATAAATGAGCTGTTGGTAAAACAGTTCAAAAATATGTCACAAAACATCCAACAGACCAAACAATGTTGTAGGAAGTCACAACTTCAGTACTGTTTAAAAGCTGGAATATCTTTTATTCATGAGGTAAGCACTTTCATGTTGTCACCACCACTGGTCTGAAGAAATACTGTTCTCTCTTATGGTCTGAAGAAATACTGTTCTTTGTTATGGTTTGAAGAAGTGGTGACACCATGAAAGTGCTTACCTCATGAATAAAAGATATTCCAGCTTTTAAACAGTACTGAAGTCATGACTTCCTACAACATTGTTTGGTCTGTTGGATGTTTTGTGACATACATGGTAGGATGGTAAAATACAAATCATTCTCAAATGTTTAAAACTTCCATTCAATTAAAGCAAGATATTTATCAGTACTACAGTAAAGTAGAGCGTATGACTGCCATTCTCATAGCATAGTCAAAAGGTAAACAAAACAGTTCTAGTGTATAAAAATTAAATAAAAATAGTTAATAAGAGTAAAGATTTATAGTCACAACACTGATATGCTTGTATAAAGATTTAAAGTCACAAGACTGACATGCATGTATTTTTCACAACACTGATATGCTTGTATAAAGATTTAAACTCACAAGACTGACATGCATGCATTTTCTTTTTATATAATGCACAAGAATAACATGCAGACAACAGCAAATATAAATAATGTAAATATAAACGTGTTTGTTAAGCTAATATCTATTTATTTTTTAATTTTTTTTATAATTGTATAGTAACACCACACCAGTTAAAGTTCTGAATTTTAAAAAGAAATAAAATCATGGATGGAATTAGTCAAATGGTCTTTGTAAAATGAATGACAGAGCAGTTAAATAAATAAAAAATACTGAAATCAAAAGTTAAAACATATGTAAGCTAATTGTAAAATAATGTTTAGTTTGCATAGTTATGCAAATCACAAATATAATACTAAGTGTTTTATAATTGCATTTTACTAACAGATGATTAAAGGAAAAATGCTAAAAGGGTTAACTGAAATGTGAGCTCAGACCTTTCTAGACTGGATGAATAGTTACAGGAAATGTTGAGCAGATAAGAAACAAGAGTGATTGCCAGACAAGTGGCTTGAGTTTTTCTAAAAACCTATTGTTATTAAAACATAATTGTTAAAATGTTCACATACAACATTATTTGGTAATTGTAATAAAATATCACAATTGTGCATATATGTCACTGATAAAAATAAAAAACCTCAGTTACATCAAGTATAGCCAGCAGATGGGTTATAGTATACATACAGTTCAAATCAATTATACAGGAGGGTACAAATAACTACTATTAGAAATAGACAGCAAAGGCAACAGAAAAGATGATCAAATCAGACAAAGGTCTATAGTTTAATAACATAATAAAACAAATGTATAACCAAAGTGTTGGGCTGACATACATTATAAAGCAAATAAACAATAGTGCAATGCTACAGGGGGAGGGGTACTTTCTCAGTTTTACACTGACTGTGTGAGCAGTATTGCAAAAGGGTATAAAATAAAGCTACAGGAAGAAATATCTCATTCCTTTTTGACAATACTCTTTCAGGGGGGAGGGAAAAACAGGTATTAGTGCATTAAAAATATTGGTAAACAGATTAAACCTGATAGGATAAGATACTTTACAAGTTGCTAATAGCTATCATTCTAGTTATTAGTGTATTGTTTAGTATTAAATTGTATTTACAACCTGTTAAACTGTAAAGCTATACAAGAGATGGTTTAAAATTGCTTTATTAAAGCTATACAAAAGAGATTAAAGATATGTAAAAACTGAGCAAGAATGGTCACTATTTTTTAATATGTTTTTGGCAAGACAATGTTGGCATGCAAAAAGCATAGTTGCCTCTGGTGGCAGTTTCACTAGATACTTCTAAAGAAACATAAGAATCTTCCAAGATTTTGCTTGATGTTAATGTCACTAAATTTGTAGATTGGACTATGTACAAATACAAAAGAATTCAGTACAAATGAAATTGTCTAGTAAAAAATATGTAGATAGCTACTAGATTGAAATGCATGAATAGCAAACAGACTGTGTAAAGTGTACAGGATACATTGTAACAAGTTCAAAAGTAATTGATCAAGTTGTAATTTTATTACTAATTGTAATTTTATCACTGGTTTTTGGGCCATCATTTTATCAGTAAAATAGTATTGGTTACCCCAGTTAAAGGAAAATTATATTAAAATATTGTATTCATACAGCTAATGGACTAAAATGTACATAGCATTTTTTAGTATATACATCATGTTTTTTTTTAAATCCTCAAGTATTAGATATACTGAAATAATTGCATTCAAATATTTATTATCTAAGCCCAGTTCAGTACTTTATGTTCAGTTCACTGTCAACCAAGATGTTAATGGGCAGTTAGAGACATGACCACAATGTTATGGTTAAAATGACATTGAAACTGTATATTTTCAGCAGTGTATAAATGCTTGGAGTAGCACATAGTTCTTGTCTCTTATAGATATTAGTCTATCTCTAATCTTTTGATATAAAATAATCAATAAAAGTAAAGATTTAATTCAACAGGTGCAAAGAGTTAATAAAAGAGTAGTAAGATATAAATTAAATTCTGTGATTGCAAAAGAATAAATTAATCAAGTTAAAAAAAAATAAGAATAAAACAGACACAGCCCATAACTGATGAAATATTTTCACAAAATGGTCTGTAAAAGAAAAGTTGTTAAATATATTCAGTTTTAGTAGTAATACTTGATATAATTGTATTAACTATGTAAAATTGCATTTTGACTTGTGTATCAAAAGAAGACTAAAGATTTTGTTTCTTAATGTGTTTTCTATATAATGTGATCAAAATACATATCAGTATAAAGTGTTTTGAGTATGTTTTAAAATAAAAAGAGGGAATTGTAAGATTATGCTCAACAAGGTTTTAAGGTTGAAAGTAACTTTGCTACAAATACGCAACATAAATAAGGAATAAGATAAAGCTTGCTTAACTGTAGAAATAGAGTTTAGTAATATGTGATTAGCATCCATACTAAATGACTATGGCTTAAGAAAATAAGGAACTTGCTTATGAGTGTATTACATACACATCAAGAAAGCTGACTTCTTACAGACTTGGCAAGAATGTAAAAAAGCAGGATATATCAGAAAAAACCTAATCTGCTTTCTTTAAAGAATGGACAGCAGGACGTGTTTATCCACAAGGCGTTTCCTTAAAAATATGCTTTTCTCCACTTATCAGAATTTGCACAAGAACAGATGTGTCAGCATTTGCGTCATCAAGGCAGTATCTTTCCAAAACCAAGAGGGAGTGCTTAACTAAAAATAAATATAAAGTCTGTATTAAATCCAGTTATGTTAGGGGTATTGGTAGGGACACATTTGTCATGAGGTAAATGTTATATCTCTCACATCATCCGTACTATATGAGAAGTAAAGTAGAACATTTTCTGAAGCTGTAACAGAAGTATTTGTGGTTTATTATAAAAGTTATAGATTACTGCTCTTAAAGACAGTTGCTGCAAAATATATTCTCTCATCAGTGTATATTCTGCCAGTTTCTGTATGCAACAGACTGTGAATGCAACTATAACCAGACTTTGATTTCAGCAGAATCCAGCCAGCAAGACTGAGTGTCTTAAGAAGACTTCAAATCCATCACATTAAGCATCAGAGTAACAGCACAGTGCTTTAGCACCTTAAAATTAAGTTTTCACCTTTGATTACAGCCTTCTTCTGATGATAGGGGTGGGAGCTTTCAAAATGTAAGAAAGTATTAGAGTATGCTGGTTTCCTGAAGATTTTTGCTACATATCTCTTCATAACTCTATCTTTTGACAGCTAGATGTCCAAAAAGGGGATCTATTCCATCTTAAAATGAGACATAAATTATAAAAATGTGGTCAATTTAGTAATTTCATCCACAAACTTAACTCGTATGTCAAGATCTCCTTTAAAAATTATAAAAATATAATCTAGGTACCTCGTATGCCAATGTACTCTATCCTTGAACATTTCAGTTTGGAAGATGAGTTATTTTTCACAATAAGCCATAATACAATTGGAAAAACACCCCCCACAAGGTGACCCTATTGCCATCCCGGTTTTCTGCAAATAATAGCTGTTATTGAGTAAAATAAAGTTATTAGACAAGATAATATCTAACAGGTATTCAATCAAGTTTATCTTAACAATTTCCACTCCTCTTTTGGCGAAGAACTCACCCACCTAATCCCCATCTCCTGGGGGATCACTGTGTACAAGTCTCTAACATCAGTAGTTAGAAAATTGTATGTTTTGTTAAACTCCAAGTTGTTTATTTTTGCCAAAAAGTTCCAAGAATCCTGACAAATTTGGGATTCAGGTTTGAGATACTTCTTTAACTTCATATCCACCAATTTAGCACAAACATATGTAATCGACCTCCTCCCATCCACAATTGGACAGAGGGGTGGGTTTTCCAAATCTTTGTGAATTTTGGGAGTACCAAAGATAACTGGAGTAACAGGAACAAGTATGTTTAAATAATTGTAAGTATCAATATCTACACTAGCCTCTATAAATAAATCATTCAGCAATGATCTCACACATTGATAAGCTACATTTACTTCATTAATAGAGACTGTGTCTTATACTCCACTTTCAGGAATAGAGCTCACCCTGTTCATATAGTCCTCCTCATCCATGAAAATTAACCCACCCCCTTATCCAGTTTCATAACTCTTATTATTTGAATGTTTAAACTTATTAAAGTTCACCTATCCTGCTCAGTGGTATTTTGTCTCAAAGGGGGACTATTAGATCTGTTAAGTATTGATCTGATATCCATTTCACACAATTTCTCAAATAAGAATAAAATTGGATGCAGTGGAGGATTGAATACACTAGCGATTCTAGAATCATAGTTAGCATCGCCATTATTACCCAGTAAAATGTTAAGATTTAACTTACGTATAAACATTTTCAAGTCCAATAAAGTCCTGGGTAAGTCAGCTCATGTAGTGTGTACAAAAGATAATCCTTTAGCCAAAGTCTCAATCAGGTCCAAGGGAACTTCAAAGGAAGAATAGTTATAAATTTTGAAGTCTCCTGCATAATTTGTCAGGATTTTAAGTGTGCAACAACTATTAAAATGTTCATCCACTTGCTCATCATAGTGATTGTTTACTAACGTCTCAGTCAATTCTGTTTCTTCTGGTGATGTTGCTGGTATGTCCCACCCCGTACTTGGGATTGGTCCCTCATCTTGCCCATCTGAAAATCCTGGCTATTGGTTTGATTCTTGTATTGCTGCTGCCGATCTCTAAGATGTTCATTCCCTCTAGCTGGTATGTTACCATAAATCTCATTGCCTGCATTTAAAGCACCAGACCCCACACTTTCTCCTTCCTCATATTCTTTCCCAACTTGTTGCATATTATTAATGTTACCATCAGAGTTAAAGCCAACTTGAGATTCCGGGGAAGGGGTATGCTGTACCCTTGTCATAGTCTCTTTTATCCCTACCCAGTTTTTTTATCTTAATCTCTTTTATCTTCACCATAGTGTTGTAAATACTGGTGAAGATGCGGCAGTAGTCGTACTTATATCATAAAAATTCACAGTCCAGTTTGATTGCATTTTCAAGTTGAGTCAATTGTTCTTTTAATTCTTCAGTTTGGGAACCATAATGTTTAATTAACAGTTCCAAGGACTCACACCCCTGTCTATCGAAAAGGTGCAAGAGCTCATGATGAAAGGGGGAGTTCTTAAGACCCATGGGCTATCTCCACTGCCTCAACCCCTTGGGTATATGCTTTCTCTGCCCACACTCCCTAAGGTACAGGACTTCAAGTTGTAACTTTTTACAAATAAACATCCTTTGGTCAAATACTTTAAGATTCAAAATAATATTCTCCTGAGTATTGTTTCTGGAGTCCATGTTATTTAACATACGTGAAGTCCCACTAACAGGACATAAATGGATTGGTTCATTTAGCCAGTCAAAGTAGGTATATTGATATTACCAGAGTTTAAACCATTTGCTATGTTACATTCATCACTGTCATTGTTGTTATGATTAAAGTTAGTGCTCACACTAGAAGTAGGTAGGTGTGTAAACTGGATTCAGGTAACTGCCTTACATATTGGCTCAATGGAGCTGAAGAAACTGATGCATAGGTGATGTCAGTTTGAACAGTTTGCTCCATTGCATTAAAACCAGGATTTGAGGGGGTGGTATTCTCTGGGATATTGAAGCTGTTGATTCTCCTTGTTAAATCCTCAACAATGTTTGTCAACTGCTATATTAGTATTGTTAAATTCCCGGCAGTAAAAGACAGATGAACTCCATTATTTCCACTAGATACATCCACCCCAACCTGGGAAAACAGTGATTGTGAATTCAAGACACCTTCGGTCATCATGTTAAACCATTGAACCTAAGAAGACAAAACCAACTGAATAAAAATGAAGAGATGCCAAGGTGTTCCACTCCACAAAATTTAATATGTTAGCCCTTTCATCCACTTAAATAAATGAACTTTTTCAGACAAACCACTCACTAATACAAATTTAAGTAACTAATTAAACTTATGACATCACAAGCATCTCATACTCATTTAAATCCATACCCAATTACAAAAAAGTTCCCCAATATAAAAACATTTATATACATATAAAACTACATAAATGTATGTATATAACTATATTTCCTATAAATAATGAGTTAAAATACTTATTAAATAGGTGGACAAACAATCCAATCACCTTTCCAAAGTTTTCAAGTTCAAAACGCATTTTAAAAAACAGTAATTTAAACCGGGATAAGCATAAGCATTCAACTTCAACTGCCACAGCAGCTCCCTCTCCTCCACCTTTTGTGTTGGGGGGAAAATCCTAAGTTAATTTTTAAAAGAGGCTTGAATTTGAAAGGACTTTTGCAGTTAAAACTGAAGCCTTTTACCCCTAATATTGGTATGTTCAAGTGCGGTTGGTGTCACATTTGTAAATTCATTAAAGTTACTAAGAAATTCCAAGTACACAATGGCACTTATAATATTAATGGCAAATATAATTGTAACACAAAAGGTGTAGTTTATTTGGCTAAGTGCCAAATGTGTACAAGTTTCTATGTAGGCAAAACAGTGACACCTAAAACAACGTGTGTATGAGCACCAGTACAATATTAGCAAGCAAAACAGTATAAATGCACTTGCAAAACATACTATAAATAACCCTGGCCATTTTGTTCATTATTTAGTTATTGAACAGGTCCATAAAGATGAGAGAGGGGGCCATGGGCTTTGAAATTGGAGGAGAGGGAGCTGCTGTGGCAGCTGAAGTTGAATGCTCATGCCTATCTCAGTTTAAATGATTACTGTTCCTTAAAATGCATTTTGAAGTTGAAAGCTTTGGAAAGGTGATAGGATTGTTTGTCCACCTGTTTAATGAATATTTTTTAACTCATTATTTATTGGAAAAATAGTTATATACATACATTTATGTAGTTTTATATGTATGTAAATGTTTTTTTATTGGGGAAATTGTTTATAATTGGGTATGGCTTTTAATGCTTGTGATGTCAGTTTAATTATTTATTTAAATTTGTATTAGTGAAGTGTTACTTGTCTGAAGAAGTTCATTTATTTAAGTGGAAGAAAACGCTAACATATTAAATTTTGTGGAGTGGAATGCCTTGGCATCTTTTCATTTTTATTCAGTTGGTTTTGCCTTCTTAAAATCTCTCTATGAGCTTTATTATCAGAAGAATGAGAAGCACAGACACCTTCTCTTTGATGACTCACTTTTTGTTGGGGCAAACTTTTGTATTTCTCCTTAGCCTGTTCTGCGTCAAAAATGACTTTGATCCATCAGGAAAAAAACTCTTCTGAAGACAGCTGGATAGAGCAACTTGAATCTCATACCTGCCTCTTGACATTTCTGGGATAAAGTTGCTTCTCTTCTACCTGGTGTACAGTGAATAATCATTTTCCACAAACACTCTAATGTCTTCAGTTTTTAATACTTTTTCCTTCTGCCACTGTTTTGTCAGAATCAACTATTTCTGCTGGTATGATTGCATCTTTACTAATACAGGTCTTGGCTACTGTCTCATGGCCAGGTTTGGAGCATGCTTACAGTATGCCCTTTCAATTAACAAATCCTGATGTGGAATACCAGTCCAGTTGCTTATTTGTATCTTCAATAAAGTCAAAAGTCTGTTCCTTCCAGTTTCTCTGGTACAGCAGAAAATCTTAGGTTTTCTCTGGATGCTCTGTCCTCTTCCATTTTTTGAAACAGTTCTTCTTCAGACTCAAACTCAGCAAGTCTTTTCTTCATTTCACCCGCTGATTTTGTAGTTTTATCAGTTCATCTGAATAGTTGTTTAAAGCTTCTTCCATTTTTCTAGCATTTTGCAATTTGAGTTGATATACTTTTTCAATGTTTAATTTATTTTAATCAGATCTGAGCACATTTGATTTATTTTTTCTTCTAAATTACTGGAAGCCATATCTTGTACCAAAGCTAGAGCTTGAACTGCTTTTTGCTGATTAGCTGCAGGATTCTTCCCAGTTAGTGTTTTCTTTTCACTTTTTCTAGTTGATTTTCTTCAAGTTCTCTAAGTTTCTTCTTTGCTGGTATCCAGGCAGTGTACTTACTAGCCAGTAATTGAATTTTACTAAAACTGGCAGAATTATCAGCCCTCATCTTTCACTTTCTTTTTTCAGACTGAGAGAGCTGAAATTAAGTTGTTGATCAGTGTGCAGCCATATTGGAAGTAATCCCCCTCTGCAAACCTATGTTGATCCATATCTATATATTTTGGCAACAACTTTCCCATTCTGTATGGCATAAACATGTTATAATCATGGCTTAAAACTAAAACTGATCTGTAAGAAGCTGAGGTCTGATAGATCTTTACTCTCCTGAGGTAATATAGCCACAATCACTTTCTTCCAAGATGTTGGTTCTTTCTCTCTCTCTCTCTCTCTCCTTTCAAATTGATTTTAAATAATGCTTTCCATATAGTATCATTTTCTCTCCATCTAACTCCTAAACCACCACAAGAATATCATCTGTTCCAGGAGACTTCCCTGTTGATTGATTACACATCATCATTTTATGTCATCCCTTTCTACCTTGGCTACTAATTATGGAACCTCATCGTCCTCTAACCTAAGCATCGTTAATGTTTCCATAAATACCCATGTGACATCTGGACAATATCCCACCAGCCTGCCAACAATAATATCATGTCCCTTACTATTCCGGGTCAGTAACTAATGAGGTTCATTCCTCACCATTGACTCCATTAGAAGACTGTCACTTAAACAGGAGTCATATTTGACAATTTTCTCCTAAGAGCACAACAGGAACATGCCCTATAAACTATGACTGGACTGTATACTTCTGTCCACCCGTAATGTAACTCCTTATTACACACTTCAAAGCAGTGTGTTCCAGTTTAAGACCTCTGATACATTCGCACTTAAATTAAATCTCACACATTCAAACACTTCTGGGAAAGCCTGACACAGATTTCCAGCTGGTCCCCTTCCCCAAAATAACACAGTAACACTCTGCCACCAATAAGACAGCCTACGTGCCCTTTTAAAGGGGTGTCCAATTATGACAATTAGATATTAAAACAAATTATAGCTAATGACCTAAAGCAGCCAGGCTTTTGGAGTGGCCTGGGAAGTTATCAAAGCAAGGGTAAGTACTCTGAAATCTCTAAAGAGGACACTGACTGACTACCCACAATGTAAGTTAAGAAAAATAATTAATAATGAACAAAATGATTAAAAAATAGAAACCAGTAATTTTCAATAAACAAACTGAGCTCAATCACCAGGAAAATGAAATCAGTACTGAAGGATGGAAATCCAATTTAGAAAAACTTTAACTCATTAGTTGTGGTTTTCCTATCTGACTAAAGAACACTGTCCCTGACCTAAACTAAATTATTACAACAGAGCAAAGGCAGGCTTACAGTTCTTGGTGAGTCCTTTTGGGTATCTACTGTACAGTACAACTGTGAACAACTGACAGCTGCAACTGGCAACTACATCTGGCTGTTAACTGACAGCTGACTTCAACTGTCTTCAGCAGGCTCTTTTATAGACTGGCTTAACTGTCACAACTGTTCCAGTTCTAATTATCATTTCATATTTTGAAAATCTACCAACAGCTGTTTACTACAGTTCCTTCCTGTCTTTCAGCCTCTGAAAGTAACACATAGCAACTGGCAACATTCCAATGACATCATCTACAGATTATCTGATTCTGAGACAGTCTGCATTTAGAGTCTTCTTCACAAATATGCACAGTTAGAAATGTAAAAGAGCACTGTTCAAGTCTTTAAAACATTCTGTACAAACAGATAACAAATCAACATGTAAAAAGTTATTTACAATATTATAGCTAGTCATGCTGGCATATAATACACAGGTTAATCTGAAATCATGCACAAAAACTTCAGCCAGACATGCTAGCACAAATTAAAGTGTCTAATTTCTTTGCAACTTAAATACTTAATGTTTGTCCTTTCTTGGTCTCCATATTCCTCTGATTTATACAGATGTGCATAGACTTTCTAAAATATCTGAAATACCTCTGTTGGATCTCTGGTTATTTTGTATTATCTTAGACTTCCTATGTCTGGCAAGAACCCCTTCTATTTTCTTCTAGGTCATTGTGCTAAGAGTTTTTGTGCTGTGGAGTGTTTATAAAACAACACTTGCTTAACAGCAACCCTTCTTAACTCATGCATATTGTGATGCCCCTGCACTGGCCCAGTAATCAAGGAGCTTCAATCCTCACCACTGGCAACAGTGGGGAATGTACACACTGGGAGGATGACAAGTATGCACACAATAAAGTGAAATTTTCCTTAAGAGCACACAGAGCTCACAGTCCATCTGGGGCTGGTCTCTCCCTCTTTCTCTAGATCCCCAATAAGACTCCCCACTGGCACAGCTATAGGGTTGAGATCTCAGTTGAGTGGCCAAACCAAGATCTCCAGTAACCCCTCTGTCCAACCAGTGCTTTGTGTTCTAGCCCAAGTAGCTGACACACACACACACACACACACACACACACACACACGCACGCACGCACGCACACACACACACACACACACACACACACACACACACACACACACACACACACACTTTGAGATTTGATTTATATGCAAACACACACATGCACACACTTCTGGGAAAGGCTGGCAAAGGTTTACTAACTATTCCCCCTTCTGTCCAGACTATAAGGTAGCTCCAGCTGTCACCAGCCACTCTTTATCAGCTATTTTAAGGCCCTTAACCAAGGGTGACCAATCCTACTGTGTAATGTTACTATTAATCCAAATGGTAGTTTCACCAAGCGTCAGGCTATTAGGAGTGGCCTGTACAGTGTCGCCACATAGATATGCAAGTACTGTAAGAACTTAAATATCTCTAAACAGACCAGCCACAACTGAAAGGTTTAAATATATTTAATACTAAATAATAAAAGAACAAGACAATGCTCAGTAAACAATCAGTTACATCAGAGTTCAAAATCTAAGGAAATATTTAAAACAACAGGACAGTCTCACAAAAATAAATAAAACATCTAAGCTATACTTTACTATATTCTTATCTGAATCTAAAAGGGTTACTATGCCCTAAAAACTTGCTTACAGAACAACAAGCAGTTAGAAGTGGTGAGTGGATGTTCTTGTTAGGTCAAAGACAAAATACAAAATGCACTGTTTCTCTCTCTCTCTCTCTCTTGGAGAGTTCTTAATATCAAATATTACTGCTGGGATACTTGCAGCATGACATCACTTTTGTCACTTGACATCACTTCCCAGGCTAAACCCCCACTACAGCTGGTAGCATTTAACATCTCTGTTAGAAGACATAAAACACTTAAAAAACAACACAGAGTCCCCTAGTGTAGACATTCAGTCTCCTGTTGACTGAAACTGAAAGATAACATCCCTTGTTTATGGCCTGTTAATAAAGTACTTCAGTCTCAACTATTCTTAAGTTTTGCAAGCTAATCTCATGTTGAAATGCATGCATCTTAACAATTACAATAGTGTATAAAAATATCTCTTCAGCACACAGGTCTAATATAGTGGTAATACAAACAATTGCATCCTGCTGATATTCACAAATGACATATAACTATTTACAAAATTCCAGATAGCTGTGCTGGCAGTATCTCCTTCTGTCACACTTCTATATAAATCATATTAATATTCTCAAATGACATATAATTATTTACAAAATTCCAGATAGCTGGGCTGACAATGTGACATATCAAAACACGCCCTTACTTTCTTCTTTAGCACTAAGCAATTGCTCATGTTCTTGTTCTCTGAGATTCTCCTTCTTCTGCATTTCTTTAACTTTTGACAATCCCACTAAATAAGGTGCATTATTTCTTCCACATCTCTCTCTCTCATATTTCTACCCTATTTTTAAACTACATTTTCATTTTAGGCCATTCCCTAGATATTCCTTCTGAAGAAATGTCTAGCTTTTATATTAATTCTCAAAACATTTCTGCTACTCATTCCTCAAATTCCACTTTCCACCCATAAATACTCCCAGATGAAAGCTAATTAATTGTCCCAAAATTATTTTAGTAGTTTTAGGTGTAATATAAATACAAGGCCAAGTGCAACCCTCCTTCCCTGCCATTTATGCCTTATTAGCACAAATCTACCATTATTTTCTATTACTACTGTAGCCCCTCCTGCAAGCACTATTAACCCCTTTTCCTCTGAATCTGACACTGTTGAATATTAATTTTCAAGTCCTCTCTTTGCCAAATTCACATGCTCATTTCATCCAAGTGTGTCTTCTTTAACATCACAGTACTTATTTCAGCGCTCTCTGCTTTTTCTCTATACATTTAATGTCATTGCAATTCCATGATAAAACTGTTAAGGCAGTTCTGGTAATAAGGTATTACCTGTACATATTTCTGCATGACAGTTTTTTTAAATATGCACTCCCAACTTACATGCACAGGTGAATGCCTGGCAGACTTATCTTTAGTCACTGCTTCTCTTCTCTGTTTGAGTCCATGTCACATCTTCCTAGACTTTTTGTTTCAATAAAAACACTTAAGAAACTAAATGCATTTTGAAACCCTCAACCCATTTTAACTCAAAGTAAACACATTAAAGTGGATACACTTTTCAAAATGAGAAGTTACCACTCCATATAGAGGCAATTACCACAAATAGAGAGTTATGCCCATACATTTTACCTATTGTAAATATACATTTAATCATGCTGAAAGCACACGCAAGCTCATATCCCCTTTGCACAGATATCATTTGTCCTTGTCCTATCTCTGTTTCTTTTCCAGATATGAAAAACAGCTTGCATGCTCTCAGTTAACTAATGTTTAGCCTTAAGAAACTGTGCACTGATTACACTTCAAAGAATAAACTATACTGAGCACTGTTATGCAAAATATAAAAGTTTCAAGGCTGCCAGAGATGCAACTATCTGCAAAAGCATTTACTTCTCTCCGTTTCAAACTTTAATTTATTTTCATTGAACTACTTGCCAGTTCCCCTTTACATAGTAATCACAATCTTTCTTATACTGATTTAAGAAGCAGGTCATTTTAAATACTGGAAAACTACCATTTTCCATACTGTTTTCTCAGGAAAAAAATCCCTTATTTCCAAAATAAATTAAGAACATTAAATTTGTATAAAAATTAGTGCAATTATTTTTATACGCAAATAATATGATCAGTACATTTCACTTCACCCAGCAGCCCCATATCACAACATACTATTGCTTACATCCAGTGTACATTACAGTCAAGAAAAGGTACATAAGCATAAACAGTAGTCATTGATGAACCCCCCCCCATATCCCATTTAAAATACCTCTACATACCCTACAGAACTACTTTATAATCTGACATGCAGTTTACTTTAAGGCAATTTACATATTTTACTAAGAACAAATACAAATATTACAGTTACATTTTTATTCCCTTCATTTTTTGTAAGCATTAATGACAAATGGGAGATATACTTCGGAGTCCTCCTGCCAATTTAGCACAGTCAATAAACTTGCAGTCTTTTTACAGCCACTTCTTGCAGAAGCACAGCTCTCATGTCCAAACTGCATCTTATGGAAATGACACTTTACAACTCTTCCATTTATTTTCTAATTTTGTATCATTGCTGGTTTTCTTCCTCATAATCTCAGTCGCTCAACTCTAGTCTCTGGTTCAAGTCCAAGGCACTCCTGATTTTTTTTGTCAGCACCTGTGCTTTTTTTGTCAATTTTCCTTTTGAAAAACAAAGGAAAATTCACTGGATGTTCTCACTATGAACTTTGCTATTGCAGAAGAATGGGAAGCAGCTTCCCATTCAGCTTGCTGACCCACTCTTTGCTGGGAAAACATTCTTAAATTTCCTGCTTAGCCTGTTCTGCATCCAAAAATGTCTTTCATCCTCCAGGAAAGATTCTAAAAACAGCTGAATATAGCAACATAAATCTCACATCTCTCTCTCAACATACCCTGATTGTGGGGGTAAGCTTCTCTTCTGCTTAGCGTAGAGTGAAGAATCTCTCCAGTTTTTAATATTTTCCCTTTTGTCATGGTTTTGTCAAGAGCAGCTCTTTCTGCTGATATGATTGTATCATTACCAAGTAAAAGTCTTGGCTTCTTTCTGATAGCCAGGCTTGGAGCAAACAAATTGCATTACCTTACCATTAATAAATCCTTTTGTGAATACCAGTTCAGTTGCTTATCTGTACTTTCATAAAACTAATGTAGTCTATTCTTTCCAGTTTCCCTGGTATAGCAGAACAACTCAGGTTTTCTCCGCAAGTTCTGTCTTCTAACTACTATTTTTTAAAACTGTTCTTGAAAAGCCACACATTCAGACAATCTTTCCTTTGTTTCACCTTCTGATTTCTGCAGTTTTATCAGCTCATTTGAATAGTATTTTAAAACAACAACTCTTTTTTTTCCAGTCTGTTGTCATTTGATGTTATATATTCGTTCACTGTCTCATTTATTTTAAAAACATGTAAATGCAGTTATTTCTCCTCAGATTACTGGAAGCCATCTCTCGTACCATAGCTGAAACCTAAACTGCTTTTTGCTCAACAGCTGCAAGGCTTTTCCTCACTAGTGTTTTCTTCATCTTTTAGGATCACAGGATCATAGGAGGTTACTAGTCTATCGACCAAAAAGTCATTCCATGTCTAGCCGTTTCATCCCAATGTAATACCATAGATACCCTAGTCAATACTCAGGATTGTATTTAGTAATGACTGCTCATGTTGAGGTCTAGGTGATTTTCTCTAGATTTCTTCTTTGCTGACATCAGGGCAGTACAGAAACTAACTAATAATGGAACTGTACCAAACTTGATATCTTTTACTGACTTGGTTCCAGCGTTTCTGTTTTCAAACTTGGAGATGTCTAACCAATCTACTGATCAGTGTGCAGCCATCTTGAAAGTTCTCTAATGTAAATATTTCTGACTCTCAGCTTCTATCCTTTAGCCATCTCAGTTAAGAAGTAGGAGTCTTGATCAAGAACCTGTCTTTTCATGGCTTTGGATGTTAGCAGTTTCTGTTTAAAGGCTTAGTCCTGTATAAAAGGTACTGCACTGAACTTGTTTATCAACATGTGATAAATCTTCTGGACAATGGTTAATGCATGCACAGGGCCTGAATTAACAAGGAAACATAAAAAATGAATATGTTGGTTTCACATATCTGTAAGGGCAGGCCAGAAATTAACATGACTGTGTGAAGGTTTCCAAGCATTTAGAGGAGTCATACATTATTTAAGGGGCCTATGTTACGTTATCAAATGATGAAGAGAGTGAATACTTTTTCATTGAACTGTAAAAGTCGACAGCACTAAACAGCATAGACACAGAACATTGATTTTTGGGACATTGCCATTTCCTCCACTATGGTGCATTCTCGGAGTTGGTATATTTAAGCAGGGGGTGTGGTGGGCAAAGCCCCACATTTTATTTTGTGTTTGAATTTTTTTTTTGTGGAGCAGTGATTTTTTTTCCCTGGGAAAAAAATCGCTGTTCCGTGTCTTCGCTGTTTAGTGTCGACCTTTCAAGTTCGATGAAAGGGCGTTCACTCTTTTCATTGTTCGATAACGTAACATAGACCCGTATTTGTCTGTCTTAGTATATTCTACAAGGTGAATAATGTACTGACTCTTCAGTGCACTAGCACACTACAGACAATTAGTCAAATTGCTGCATTTGAATGCAGTAAGTCCACAAATAAATCATCTGTATTTAAAACAGGAAAACGTACACTAATCAACAATTTAACTGACATGTATTTTACTTTATAATGTGGAAATTTCAGACTATGCTTAAGCCTGCAACAGTTCATAAACTGACATGTTACTAATGTGCATTACGTTTGAAAGACAAATTTTGTTAAAGTTTAATGACACAGAACTAAGAAGGGAGGGAGTCAACAAGGGATTATTTCTGTCTTGGAGAATTTATACCGTCTTTTCCATGCTGCTGCTCTTGCACTTGCGTAGAAACATCCAACTTGGCTTCACAATAAGTATTATTTAAAGACTGTTTTACAAATGTTTAACAGACATTTTGCTACTCAGTTATTTCTGAGTTTTGGGATTACTGTAAGGTTTAACTTGGTTGAAAGAATGTTTAAAAGAGGTTTTAAACACCTGTTTGTTACTATTTTAATTTTATATAAGAACTTTTCAGATTGCAAAACCATTGAGTATATGGGTTAAAAATACTGAGCAAGAATGAGCTATTAAATCAGATATATTATGAGAACTTTTCCTAAGAAAGTAAACTAGCATATTCTGTAACATCCTAGAATGTAAAAGGGCTTTCCAGCATAGTCAAAACATTCAGTGTATTTATTTTATTTTACGTTTATTTACTGGGGAAGTCTGGCTGGGTGTGAGCCCATTTTCAGCGTTGGTCCAGGGAGAAAAGCTCCACAATGTGTACAACAGACTAAAGTTTACATGACAACATTATTACAAGGACACAATACACTAAAGCTTAGATGACAACATTATTACAAGGACAAAGTTGATACAGTATGTAATTAAAAAATCTTATACAATAGTTTAAGGAGAAAATTTAGGAAAAAAAATTTTCAGAGTCTAAGCATAGGTTTTAAAGTTTTTTTAGACATCTTATTATCTTCACATATTTGAAAAGTGACGTAGGTGTATATGCACAGTTATAAGAGAGTAAACAAATCATTGCAACGCTGTTTTTCTTTTCATGGATCATACAAATATTGTTTCTTTCTTAATAATTATTCAGTTTAACATTATATAGATTGCTCGGGCTTGCCTTCCTTGAATATCACCCTTCTCCTGAACACTATTCTGGATGTATTATTCCAGCAGATTCCATTTATTTCTATGTAGTTTTCTCCTTCCCTTTTTAAAAGATCCTATTGTCAATTGTCTGGTCAGGATAAAATAGATGACATTCGTGGGTTCAGTTCAAGCAGCTTTTTTACACAGAAACACATCAGGAATGAGGCTTTGTAACTTAGATAAACTTATAAACAGACTGACTACCACACTAATACATGTTAACTCTCTGAGTATTCTCTCAAATGGCACTCCTGTCTGCATGTGCTCACTATTTATATGCACATGCTACATCTGGAAATGCTTCTTAAAGGTACATACACGCTCTGATCTACACCCTCCATCTTTGAGAAATAGTTCATACAGGAAATGACAGTATTCAATGACATGCAATTTACAGACATGATCTTTTAATTCTTTGAAATGCAATCATACAAAATCAGTCACACAAAACAGTCATGTGTAGGTTGCTGTGTATTTTACACTAGATCTAGAAATATGACCTGATCATGTAACATAAAAGTCAGAATTGGATCTAGCAACGGGGACTGTCTTAAAGGAATATTCAACTTTGGGGACATCTGGGACATCATCAGGAATGGGAATGGATACTGAGACGTTCTTTGGTATGAACATTGTCAGGGTTGCTCAGAGATCTAGAGTCTGTATCACAGGTATGATGCTGCAATATAATTTCTGATGCAGGAAGATGTCTGCAGTTTCTCCTGTACTCTATACCATCAGATTCCACTAGGTAGGATCTTTGCTCGGCACATATACCTCTCACTTGACCAATTTGATTAAAGCCTTTCGCCGTTTGCATCCTCACTGTCTCTCCTCCTTTTAATGGATGAAAAAATCTGCTCGTTTTATCATAGCTGGACTTCTGAGAAGAATGCTTCTTAACTCATTAACCCTGAGTACCTTCTCCTGGTGCCTCTGTGCTTACACTCGAGTGCACCATGAGAAGATACGAACTGCAAGCTGTTACCCCCCAGCACGAGAAACTGTAGTGGAGATTTGTAGTTCAGCTTAATGTGAAACACGCTGAAATCATAGCTCAAGATGTAATTTACCTTATCTAGTTACGATTCAACATGCTTTTACATTAGGTTTGCATTAAACTTTTATTAGAAAATCTTCGGCAAAAGTTGTTGATAAAGCAAGTGGTGGCAGCCAATCGGATTCTTGTAATCCAAGCCACCACTTGCATAGCACCTCCACCCCCAACTTAATTTTCTTTTGTTTTCCCCAATAAATAGAGGGTCCAGCCGCAGGTATTTCCTTTCTTTTTTGCTGATATTTTGAGAGTTTACCTGCTACTGGATCCCTCTATTTTATTGGGGCACTCACGGATTACACGAAGATCGTTAAGAGAGCCATACCGGTTTTGCGGTTTTCACTAGGAGTTCCCATTGCTGATATTCTGCTCATCCCAAGAGCTGCTTTTTTTTCCCTTCAGGTAAGCTGCTTGAAAAAGTCATAGCTAGGTTTTATAGTGTTAGAAACCTTTACTTTGTTTTTCTACATGCCAAGACAGTAGCAGCTTTTTATTTACGATTAACCAGGATCATCCTGCAGCAACTGCTGCTTTCCAACAGCTTGAGCAGTCCAAGTAGGGTGAGAGGAGTTGTGTTTATGCCCACAGCCATTATATGTCTATCTGCACTCAACTGGCTTGCATGATCTAACTGGGGGTTTACACAAGCAGCTTTTCTTTTGTTTCAGGTTTTTATTTTTATATTTAGTATGTATACACTTATGAACTTATGATTTTAAGCTGTGTTTTATGAGGCAATTAAACATCCCGTTATAGGCAGTAGCAGGTTATTAAAAAAAAAAACTTTGGGGGTGTGTTTGTTGTAAGAAAACTAGCTGGATTTCTTTCTAAGTTTCCTCTAAGTTGCATGTGTCTGGCGATGATCTGTGCCTCTCGCAGTATGTTTTTTTTGCAGCAGGTTATTAAAAAAAGAACTTGCAGTGTGTTTTATGTAAGAAAACTAGCTGGATTTCTTTCTAAGTTTCCTCTACGTTGCGTGTGTGTGTGTGTGTGTGTGTGTGTGTGTGTGTGTGTGTGTGTGTGTGTGTGTGTGTGTGTGTCTGGCAATGATCTGTGCCTCTTGCAGTATGTTTTATTTGCTCAGCGCCCCTTGGTTGGCCACAACCCTGGCTGTGATAAAAAACAGGTGTGCTAAAAAACAGGTGTGCTTGTGTATTTCTGCTGTTATTTACCAACTTTCTTATTCTAACCGTCTTTATGTTGTCGGTGTTATGTTACTGTTTACATAAACTACATTGTGTCTAGATTGCAATAGAATCATCAAAATTGTATATTTTCTTTGCGTTCTGCTTTTCTGTAGATATTGCAGCTGTACAGTGATTAGCATGCTGTTATAAAGTCATATTGTCGCATTATTAATCCCGGGCAAATCTTTTAGTCTGTTACTGTCATGTTGTGAGACTAGAGATTATACAAAGATGCAGACCACACTTCCAAACATAGCCAGCTGTGATTTAATCTATTTCATTAATTCTTCTGGTTTTGAATGACATAAAGTTCCCAAGAATGCCAGTCAAGTGGCATGTAACCTCAGAATTGTTCTATGAGCTCTCACACCTCTCTCAAATCTTAAGTGCCACTGACTATATCCACATACCCATAAAGCTCACCCCAGTGATAATGCTAAAATGTATGCCATCTGGAAGAGGTGGGATCCTCTGAACTTCCAGTTTGTAAGCCTGGCTAATGGCAAAATTACCTGTTTCAGCAGCACATCAGGCAACTACCACTATGCATTTATTTGGAAGATGTGTACCTAATGCCCATGTTTGCTAAGAGATGCACACCTGAAGAAAATCTTGTGTTTGAGTATGCAGGAAGAATAAGTAATATCATTATGTCAAAATATAAGTCATGACAACTATGTGTTTGGTTTTCTTTAAAAATTGACTTGTCACTACTTTCTTCATAGAGGCCTTTTGTAGTATTTCCTTATATTTTTAGACTCTAGCTCCTAAGATAAAGATGAGAGAAAATGCCTATTTGCAAATGCACTTCTGAAATCATATTTCAGTACTGCAAAAAATAATTATGCTTAATGCCATGATACAAAATTATGGAAGCAAGGTCCAAGAAACTTTAAAAAGTACTTATTCATTTATTTTTTCATTGACATTTGTTAACAGGGTTAGTCCATCTGCACTAGTAGCCCATTTTCAGTGGAGACCCAGGGAGAAAAGCAACAGTTACAAAAGCAATTTACAGTATATAATTTTTATTCACACTCCAAGATAGTACAGTTACCAATACAGTAGGTCAAAAAAAGATAAAAATAGTGAGAAACATACAGAATAAAAATTTACAAGTAGCATTGCACATAAACAGCAAAATCAACAGCAAACTTTGAGCTATTAGTATTTAGAGATTGCATTTACCAGATGGAATACCAGTACGTTAGAAAGGGAAAAAGGTTCAGACTAGTACAAATGCACATATGATGGGAATGAAATACGAGTGTGTGGAGGAGTTAGGTAGGGTCCTGACAGGGGCATGTCTTGTTAAGTAGATGAAGTTGGAGGTCTTTTTTTAAAATGTAATGGGTGGGTAATGGAGGCTCATGCCTAGTTTCTGGTGAGTTTTTTTTTATACAATGAAGTATATGTACTATGAAATGCAATTTAGAGAAGAAACAACAACAAAGTGTTACTGCAAATGTCATGACCCAAAGTATCTTCCTTTTTTTGTAGTTCCCAAGTTTGGGCAAATCATATGCTTTGAATCTTAGTTTTAATTGTAGTAATACTTTTTTTCTGGGAGAAAGAGGTGACCTAAATTCTGCCTTTTGAGAAGAGGAATTAGATGATACTATAGGGTATGTGACACCACAAAATGTAGAGAAAGCTGAACCATACCTGGAAATACTAAGTCAAAATGAGCTCTGCAGTGCATAATGATGCTGCCTGTTTGATAATAGTTATCTAGGTTCACTTAGTTGAAGTTGCTAGTTAACCTTCCTCATTTTGGAGACAGAAAGTTGAAAGCTATGCTGTAATGGTGTTTGCAAGTTGAATTTTGTGGCAGAACATCTGTACTGCATTCATACCATCTTCTGCATCTCTGACCCTTTACCTGAACGTACTTGTGCTTTGACAGAGTTTTAGAGTTTCAACCAAAATGTACCTGTACTGCAGCTGTATTTTAAATGCTAAGTTGGAATGTTTTGACATTGCTGGACTTACCACTGTCATCCATAAAGACAAAATACAGAGATAAGCAAAGAAGTTAGGGAGTAATTACTTATTTAGAAGTGGTTTAACAAAGCAGAGATATAAATCATGGTGTGAGAAGAATAAATCTAAGTTAGATTTTGGTTTACTCTGCAACTGACAACTGTAAGTATATTGAATAAGTGCATGCTTTGCCATTGTCTGTTTCCTGTTGGAACTGTGAATTATGTTGGGCTGCTGTGCAGTGTATGCTTGTTATATGCATTATTCATTTAGTTACATTTTGATAACTGGGATATCAAGCTGTGATGAAGCCCATTTCCACTGGAGACCCAGGGAGAAATCCATTATCGAACCTGTTACTCTAGTAAAGTCTTCTTAAAATCATATTGAAGAAAAAATTAATAAAGATTGGCTTTGCCACTGTAGTCTGCTAGTGTGCTATTTTGCTCTGAGTTTTTTTACTCTGAAGTCTCTTAGGCTATCTGCAGTGTCGCTTGCATGATTGGTATTTTCTGTGTGCTG
The DNA here is from genome assembly GCF_019279795.1 of Protopterus annectens. Lineage (NCBI taxonomy): Eukaryota > Metazoa > Chordata > Ceratodontiformes > Protopteridae > Protopterus > Protopterus annectens. Next base: position 1,171,426,828 of record NC_056743.1, on the reverse strand, counting down.
CTTAGTCCTTTACTGCATCCACAGTAATGATGAAAATTTGAGCAGTGGGCTACTTTATAATTTTACAGAAATCATACGGCTCCACAGATGTCCAGATGTTGTAGTTTAATGCCCAGAACCTGTTTTCTGTGTTTAGATTTTAGCAAGATTGTCAGTGTCATAGATATCTTAGATCTGGTCTGTGACATTAATAGAACTTGTTGGCTGGATAGATTCATGTCCATAAGACTTTGTGGGAACATGGGCACAATTCTTGGCTAGGCTTATAAGGGCCTCCGGGCCAATAGCCTAGTATCATCCTATGAACCTATTTATGGAGTGAGCAGAGGTCAGACTGAAGTTATAACAATGTCTGAAAGGTTGCTGTTCCTCCCTGGGGCTGTCTGAGTTTTCTGGTGGATGTTATTCACAAAAGTTATATCTTTTGGAATCTCTTGTCAGACTGTTTCAGGTTGCAGTATCTAAACAGTCCCTCATATCTTTCTCTGTAATTTCTCCAAGTCTTTTGAGTTTCTAAGTCCATGATTGGAATGGACTGCATTCCTAAATCAGGGTATAAGTAAAGTTCATGAAATTAATATTGTTTCAGTCTTTGTTAGCAAAACATGCTCTTCACAGCACCTGTCTTGTGCCCAGAATCACCTCATCTTGCAGTTCATGTATTAGTTGATATCTAAGTATGACTGTAAATTCTTTTTTTTAGACCCAGTGCTTCTACTACTACTACTGGAACAAAGTATGTTTCTTCCACATTGCTCTCATTTCTGCCTGCAAATCATATTTTATGATTTTGTGTCTCTCTGTATGCAAGACTATAATCACTGGGTGTAGCAATTCAGTGATAAATGCTACTTGTGTTTTTTTTCCTGGCTACTATACTTTGTTTTCTCGCATCTATTTTTGGACCTGTTAATGGGTGATACCATGTGATATCTTATTAAAAGTATTCTCTGCAATGCTTTGTGATTCATGTTTGCAGTGCTTCTCAACTACTTCAGTATTCTAGTTTTTGCACAGTCCCACATTATTGTGCCTTTCAGTGTACTGGTCCTCTGCCGTGAGTCTATCGCAATCATCCATAGGTGAAGCATTTTCATTTTCTGTCCAACTGAACCAGTATCTTGGGGGTAGTCAGTCACCTCAAAATTGGAAGAGCAAATTGGTTTACAGCTTGGACTTAATTATGTGTGTGTGTGTGTGTGTGTGTGTGTGTGTGTGTGTGTGTGTGTGTGTATGTATCTATATATATATATGTGTGTGTGTGTGTGTGTATATATGTATACTTGCTCAGTGTCAGAGGGAATCAAAAGTTGGACTTAGGGTTGCCACCTTTTCAAATGCCCAAAGTGGGACATTTTTTGTAGAAACATCAGATTTTGCAGGGCAAAACATACCCACGGCCAGTACAAAGGACAGAACTTCATTTTTTTGCCTAAATAAAAGATTATTCTTGTAGCATTATAGTTGCTTATTCTGTTTCTTATAAAAATGTATGTGTTACAGATAGAAAATAACTGTTTTATGCAACTATTAAAGAAAATTTAGGAAAATGTTTCTCCTAAAAATCTCAGGACAATTGCCATTTTTTTGCAGGGCACAACTGCCCAAAGAGGGACAGTCCCTCACAAAGTGGGACAGGTGGTAACTCTAGTTGGACTACAACACAAAGTTTGTTATCAGCTCATAGTCTAAACTGTCTGAGCAAAATTCCAGAACTATATTCCTAGCTATCATAGGTGTCTAATATCTTCCATAAGAGAATAGCTTTGCTATGCTGTTATACAACTGCTTAGGATTGTTTGGACAGACAGTTTATGGCAAATTTGAACATTTCTGGGTATTGCATATTAATGATTTTACATTGTTGTGCAGTTCAATGAATTTTGGAAAAGTCTGGAGTTTCCATCTTCTGATGATGCTATTACTGCAATATAGACAACTTAAGTTCTGTGTTACTATAACCAGAGGCATGGTTGGGTGAGAACATGAATTACTACTTTTTGGATTAATTCATAGACAGATCAGCCACATAAGGTTGACATTTTGTCTATGCTTATTGCATGTCTGATTATACTCAGTAGTTGTCTGAGTGAGATAAAGGTTATCACTTGCTGACTACTACCTGCATAGAGCTATGTTATATTTTGTGAAATGTTCTTGGCTTTTTCAGTAATGTGTGGAACTTAGGTGGGAGGAAGGGCTCAGTGTTATACTATTTTACTGAATTACTCAGGTCTTCTCTGTACCGATGATAATGAGTCTGTGTTACATAACAGCTGCACAAGGTAATATAATGAATGCTCAAACACAATGAGACCAGGTACCTGAAACAACCAAGAAACTAGTACAGCAAACACAGGTACCAAGTGGAGGTGACCAAATGCAAAGCACGAACCACGAGCCAAAGTGGAAGCACTAGCAGTTTATTCAGTACATTAACGCAAATCTCCCCACACCGTTTTCGTCCACAGGATGCGATTTGCAAGGGTGGGGTATATAAAGGATGCTACAGTCAGTTTTTCTTTGTTACCTCTGAAGAAGTCCTGTGGAAGAAAATTCTATGGGGCGATTTGCGTTAATGTACTGAATAAACTTCTGGTGCTTCCACTTTGGCTCGTGGTTCGTGCTTTGTGTTTGGTCACCTCCACTTGATACCTGTGTTTGCTGTACTAATATAATGAATGCCTACTCAGCAGGTTATGTGCAGCAATTATCACCTGTGTCTGAGCATGCAGAACTTTGCAGGAATGAAAGGCAGGTCATTATCACCTTAGCAATAAGTCAGGTACAATATAGCACTGACTCATTATCACTTTTCAGGTAAAACCTTCAGCAGCTTTCACTGATATTCACATAAGCAGAAGTCGTTATCACTTTGATGAATGCACAAGCCAGATTGTTTTTTCTCTGCTTGGAGTCATTGCAAGCCCCCCCCCCCCCCAGTCTTCATCAACTGCCTACCCTCTGAAACCCAGGATTTTTTTTATTCCAGTACATACACACACAAACACACACACACACACACACACACACACACACACACGAAGAAAAGGGAAGCAGTTCTCCACAGAAGCCTGAAGAAGCAAGGAGGTGGCATAATTATGGCATGGACCTCCATTACGTCTTAGTGATGACCGTGCTTATACACACACACAGCAGCTTAGTTTGTCATTGTAAAATAACAGCTGCTAAGCAGCATGCCTTGATGTGAGAGTTATTGTCAATCCCTGTTAAAATAATGGAATCAGCATGACGTATTAATTTTTTGACTGTATTAGAAACTTTGGTAGACAAAGTATTGACTATTTCTTTAGTCTGCAAAGTGAGGAGGAACTTGCTAAAAATACAGGTAACCTATGTAGTGCCCTCAGCTGGAGGCATTCTAATGTCCATAGGATACAGCATCATGGACTGCTTTAGTCTAGTTATTGCCATTTATGCATTAATGCTGCTTTTTTTTTCTTGTGGATGACTTACAATTTTTACACTAATGTAGTTATTTCATTGAAGTCCCTGAATTCTCATTAAATACCCAGCCACACGTGCATAGGTCTCAAGATGAGCAGGCTGAAACAGATCTAAGCCATTAGCAACCTTTGTGAGACAAACTTATACAGTAGCTTTCAGTACGTAGACTGGAGTTTAGCACTTGCCATCTGCCTTACTATCCAAAAAGTGTGTCCACTAGCCGTGGGATGATCTTAACTTTTCTCATCATATCAAATACCGCTCAACTGTCAGATTTTTGCCTCATATTTCTGGTCTGTTCTGGGTTTTCTGGATTTTTATGGCAATTCAGTGAGGACTAATACATTCACTATACAATGACAGGCATTTGAGTTTCAGAATTCATATCCTTCAGAAAACACTTGATAAAACAAGCACAGTGTATGTCCACAGGTAGAATAATGCCATGTACCATAAGGTATGGCATGATTGGTACTCTAAAATGCATATACGTAAACAAGTTGAATAAGGTTGAGAGGCATCAAAATCATCTTCTTTCAACAAAGACCTTTACTGAACTGTAATCAGTTGCAACACTTTCATTTAGTTTGCAGGGGATTTAGATACTGGTTTTAAGCTTTTGCAATATTCGCTTTAGCTAGTGATCCTAAAAAATGTCTTTTTTTTTTTTTAAACTAAAGTTAGACGGGCATGTGGAATTTACTCTGTGGGCAAGAACTGTGTGTGTGTGTGTGTGTGTGTGTGTGTGTGTGTGTGTGTGTGTGTGTGTGTGTGTGTGTGTGTGTGTGTGTGTGTGTGCATATATATATATATATATATTTTTTTTTTTTTTCTTAAGTGACTGAAATATTTCTGTCAAGCAATAGTGAACAAAGTAGCAACAGTCTTTTAACAGATTTATTGTGTACTGGGGTCAGGCTGAAAATTTTACTTAAACAGTTCATTTTGCAAATGCAAGAAGCATAGAAGGTTGATATGCTGATGCAGCTGTTGAGGTGTACTGGCAGCATCCTGGGTTTAGAGGCAGGCTTAAATGGCAGAGGTCTCACCAAAGTTGAAAGACATGAACACCTTGGCTGCTTCCTTTCTTGGTGCGATGGGATTGTTGGTGATAGAAAGCAGAAATGGGTCAAACGGAGTCGCCTTTCCATGTTTGACTTGGGTAAATCACACATCTTGATCTCCTCCTGGCTAGGTGATGTATTTTATCAGCTACAAACAGGGCATTCTGATAACCATACGTGAAGTGAGGTTGAAGAGCTGTAGCTACGTTTACCTGTCTTGTTCTACTATTACAGTAATTATTGTACAAAAATTATATTTTTTCTAGTGCATTTATTTATACATTGTTGATTCCATGTATGTAGATTCCGCATGAAAAAGGAGTTAAAAGAACTTTTAATATCAACGCTCCAATTGGAAGTTAAAACCTTCATTAACAATTTTATATATAGTAACAATATATAGTAAAGATTTTGGTTGTAGATATATATATGTATATATATACATATATATATATATATATATATATGTATATATATATGTATATATATATATATATATATATATATATATATATATATATATATATATATATATATATATATATATATATATATATATATATATATATATATGTATATATCTAGATATAGCCATCTATATATAGCTATCTATATATAGATATTTTTATATATATAGATATACAAGTATATATATATATATATATATATATATATATATATATATGTATATGTATATATAGATATAGATATATAGAAATATAGAGATAGATAGCTGCATTGCTTTTCACGTGCCTCTGTGCAGGTATATTACATCAAAATGTTGTATATCATTGTGTTTTTCAGGTGTAATTTCAAGTGTAAAGCAACACAGTCACCACCTAAGATGCCATCTGTTGAGGAGAAAGCAAGCAGCATTTACCTGTTGGATGAGGAAACTGACTCTGATGGTCGTAGCAGTGGTTCAGACAATGGTATGCACCTTGAGGCAGTACATAATGCCATCCAGAGTGAGGAAGAGGATTATGACACAGTGGATGAGATTCCACTCGCACGTCTGCATGAAAAGGCCATTGCCTGTGATACGGATGATGTCCCTGTGCCCGCCATTACTGAAAGACCACTACGAGTTGCCAAAGCAGACATGACAAGTAATTATGACACTGACCATGACAGTGAGGATGAGGTGCCACTTGCACACCTAAGGAAGGTGGCCACACACGATAGCCACCGAGTGCATTCAGAGAATGATGCAGACGATGACTTGCCTTTATCTGTGTTCAAGAAAACACGTGGTATGACTGACACAACTATGCAGTCCTCCACAGTGCATGGCACTGCAAGTGCTGACAAGGGTGTGGATGTGCCTTTGCCTGTGCATGACATGGAAAGTAGTCCAGAGTATGGTGATTGGGATGGAGAAAATCCACTAGATATGAGTCCAAGTAGCTCCTTGTCAGGCAATGATATGGTTGTGTCTCAGCAGGGAACATGTGTTAACAGTTCACTAACAACTGCGTGCAGTACAATTGCTACTGGCATTGAGAGAACGCCATCTCTCAACCCTTTAGCCCTTTCCATTCCCAACTGTTCCATGTGACCCGTTCGGGTACACCGAGCATGCCCACCACGTAAGATCACGTAGGAAAAACATCTCCAAAATTTACACATTGAGGAATTTGTGGGGCCAGTAGGACCAGTAAATCACTTGGGCTCAGACAGCACAGAGATGAACTTCCTGAGTTTGATGTTCCCAGAGGAGCTGTACACCCGTATTGCTAATGAAACCAATCGCTATGCTGCACAGAGGCAGGCTGCAGCAGGCAAGGTTGATAGTGGTGTAGTTCTGTTTGCCCAGGAGACATGTGCGCATTTCTAGATGTCAGAATATACATGTCTATTGTACATGTTCCTGAATACAGGCAGTACTGGGAAATGCACCATGTATATGGTCACTTCCCAATAGAGGAGTACATGACCAGAGATAGGTTTGAAAAAATTCAGCAGAACCTCCACTGCAACAATAACAGCCTGAGGCTACCACAAGGCTCTGGTGGTCATGACAAGCTACATCATGAATGGCCAGTACTGGATGCAGTACTTCATGCATGCAGGACATGTTACAATGTGCATTGTGAGGTGGCTGTAGATGAAGCCATGGTTGGCTTCTGTGGACAGTTGACATTTAGACAGTTTATGCCTGGTAAGCCCGAGAGGTATGGCATTAAGGTGTGGGTGTTGGTAGACTCTACCCATGGGTATGTACATGAATTCCAGGTATACACTGGAAAAATGAAGCAGAATACAGAGGTTGGACTAGCACACAGAGTTGTGGTTGACTTTACTAGGGCACTGATTGGCAAGAAGCATCACATTTACTTTGATAACTTCTTTACCTCTGTTCCACTGGCACAGCAATTGCTGAAAGATGGTCTATACTGTTGTGGAACCATGTGCACCAATAGGTCAGGATGGCCTCTTACATTCTACAGACAGGCCATTGGAAAAGCTACTACAAGCAATTACAGAGTGGACAACTGCTAGCTACTGAATGGAAGGATAGCAACCCAGTATTCCTCCTGTCAATTAACTGCAACCCAACCTTGCCAATCTCCAGCACACACTGCAGAAAGCGTGATGGAAGCAAGGCATCGGTGCCATGTGCAACAGTTACATGAATGGGGTGGACTGAGCATATCAGCTCAGGACACAGTATCCCACTGCCAGAAAGGCCCGCAAATGGTGGCTGTACTTGTTCTGGTTCTTATGGGATGTGGCCATTGTCAATGCTTTCATTATATTCTGTGAAAGTAACATCCACCAGCAACTGTCATGCTCTGGATGTGCTATTCCAGCAACACAGTTGCAGTTCCGAAGGAACCTAGGCTTGCATCTACTTGTCAGTTACACGAAGAGGAAAAGATGCACTGAGATTGCTGTCCCAGAGGCTGTGTGCCAATTTGAGCATGGCTCTCCCTTTCCATTGAAATGGCGTAAATCAAGATGCAAAACTGTACCAGCAAGGGTAAACGTGCTGAGCCATCATGGGGGTGCCCGACTTGCAAGGTCAGCCTGTGTATCGAATGCTTTGGCGAGTACCATTGCCATAAATTTCTCATGGGTTACTGATGTCAGGAATGGCACATGTTGCGATGTACAAGACAAATCAAGATATGTATGCTCTTGTGTTGGTGGATGCATCGCAGGGGGCATACCCAGCCATCATGGATCTTATGATCCACCTGGATCGCAGTTGGGAACTTGAAGACTCTTCAGCTCAGTCCCATAATGCTGCTGTCGTAGGTGAGCATGGCCTTGGGGGTGCCACTGTGGTGCAATGTTTCCCTCTGGGAAAGGACACATGCAAAAAGACAAAGCCTGGGTCAGTCTTGGTCTTTTCACATGTTGTCTTGGTGTCGCTCTCCAGTCAGTCTCCCTCCCTTCAAGTATAGTCAATGTATGCAGGTCAGGGCAACAGGGTTTACATTCTCTCCTCCCTTCCACTCCTTATGGCCATTGCCAAAAGGAGACATGTAAATGGAAAAGGCAGAGGTAAAGCAGAGTGCCTCACCATGCTTTTTCCATGTACATGTGCCCTTTCTGTGCCCCCTTTTCAGTTACTGGCCAAGCCCTTCAGCACCAAGGTCAGGAAGGTCCCTCTTCAGTCTTTTCTGCCAACTGCTCTTGTGTTGGTGGATGCATCGCGGGGGGCATACCTGGCCATCATGGATCTTATGATCCGCCTGGATTGCATTTGGGAACTTGGAGACTCTTTAGCTCAGTTCCATAGTGCTGCTGTCATTGCATTGCATTGCATGGCCTTGGGGGTGCCACTGTGGTGCAATGTTTCCCTCCAGGAGAGGACACATGTAAAAAGACACAGCCTGGGTCAGTCTTGGTCTTTTGACATGTTGCCTTGATGTAGCTCTCCACTCAGTCACCCTCCCTTCAGGTGTTGTCAATGTATGTAGGGGAGGGTAGTACATGTTTGAAGGTCATGGCAGCAATTAGTGAGTTACTTCAGTCCCTCATCCCTTAGGTCCATTGCTGAATGGGCACATGTAAAGAGAAAAGGCAGACTGCTAACACTGAAAGAGGTTGTGAGACAATAGTGGTATCAGCAGTCTGAGTGGGCAGCCAGCACAGCTATGGGACACTTCAGATAACCAACATCTGGAGCCCCATGCATGTCTTTGGCATATTAGTGGAGCAGCGGTCCTTACCCTGCTTTTTCTCTTTACATGTGCCCTTTCTGTGCCCCCTTGTCAGTCATTGTGTGTAATTTGGTGTTTTCACGGGTAGTAGGTATGTACCTCTGAAGTGTCATCACCACTTATGTACCTAATGCAAAGAATACTACCCCTGTGGATAGAATGGAAGATTTGGATGGGCTAACCAGGTAATGCATATGATATACATATATATGTAGTCTTCCAATACATCTGTCAAATATCGGTAGTAATCATTTTGTATTTTCTTTCCTCTGCAGGTTTGTCCACCTTCTGACACTGACATGGCTTCATGACCAGGAGAATGACAAGTGAGAGTGTGGATATGTGGCCATTCCTACATTCACTGGGCTGCCAGCCATGCCTCCGAAACTGAAAACTGGTAAAACCTGAGCTTCCCCACATCCAGTGTGAAGGTATACTGGATTGCAAGAAGAGGTATGCATTGGAGCGGACTACTGCAGTTGTTGGAAGAGAAGTGTTCCATCTACCCTGAGCCTGACATTCTTGTGTTGCACATTAGAGGGAATGATGTCATCAGTCAACCACTCGGAAGGCTACGGTTTCAAATCACAGGAATTTTTGAACACCTGAAGTCTTGGTGGCCACATTGCCATTTTGTGTGGTCTGATATAATTCCTCGACAGATATGGAAAACAGTCAACGGGCAGCTCACAAGGCCAGACATTTACATAATGGGTTAATGCATGGCTTGATGCACAGGGTCACTGGATCTACAATCTGCCATGACAGCATCACTGTGGAAAATGTTCACCTGTTCAGAAGGGATGGCGTTCACCTAACTGAGGATGGAATTGCGTTGTTCTTGACCAACCTCCACAATGGCATGAGGAGAGCTATGCAGGATTGCTAACATGCAGCTTGTGAGAATTATGGAAAACACCCATGACCAAGTAGGACCAGTATAGTAAGTAAAACAGTATTATGAAATGTGTTGTGAATAATATATTTCTCTGAGTTTGGCAAATAACTGTGGTAAGGAGCTGGTGAGGATGCTGAGAATGAACAACTGTTTCAGGAGAGTGCTACCACGTACAATCTAATATGTCAGTGACCATCCTGCAATACTTCTTTTTTTTTAGTCTGCTTTTATCAGGCATGTGTAGAGTTTAGATGACAGGAAGGGCTTACTAATACAGAACTTGATCCCTTAGGTCCATTGCTGAATGGACACATGTAAAGAGAAAAGGCATAGGTAAGGCAGACTGCTGACACTGAAGGAGATCATGAGACTGCAGTGTTATCGGCTGTCTGAGTGGGTAGCCAGCACAGCTATTGGACAGATGAGATGGCCTTGCCTGCCACTGAAGTCCCACGCCTGTCCTGGGTTCATGAGTGGAGTGGTGGTCCTTACCTTGCTTTTTATCTTTACATGTACCCATTCAGCAGTATGTTGGCTACACCAAGAATGTGTATATTTACAATCATATGTGCCTACATGGTAAAACAACTGCTTCTGAATGCTGTACACATGTACATATATCAGTTTTGTTAGGACTCAGGTTATGGAAATTATGATTTTCTTTTATATTTTGGTAAATAACTTTGCAAGGAAGCATGTCAGTGTGCCAAGTAATACCTCATTTTGAAGACAGTATTGATAGTTCCAACATGGTAAAAGAATTTTGCCTATATGTTGTACACATGTGCAGATATCAAAGTTTGTTTCAGACTTAGGTTATGGAAATTATGATTTTATTCATATTTTGGTAAATAACTTTGCAAGGGAACATCTGAATGTGCCAAGTAATACCTTATTTTGAAGACAGTATTGCTGGCTCCAACATGGTAAAAGAATTGTGCCTGTATGTTGTACTGATGTGCTGATATCAAAGTTTGTTTTGGACTTAGGTTATGGAAATTATGATTTTTTCATATTTTGGTAAATAACTTTGCAAGGGAACATCTGAATGTGCCAAGTAATACCTCATTTTGAAGACAGTGTTGCTGGTTCCAACATGGTAAAATAATTGTGCCTGTATGTTGTACTGATGTGCAGAATTCAAAGTTTGTTTTGGACCTAGGTTATGGAAATTATGATTTTTTTCTTATTTTAGTAAATAACTTTGCAAGGGAGCATCTGAATGTGCCAAGTAATACCTCATTTTGAAGACAGTATTGCTGGTTCCAACATGGTAAAAGAATTGTGCCTGTATGCTGTACACATGTGCAGATATCAAAGTTTGTTTTGGACTTAGGTTATGGAAATTATGATTTGTTTTTCATATTTTGTTAAATAACTTTGCAAGGGAGCACTCCTTACAACATGGTAAAAGAACTGTGTCTGTGCTCTGTACACATGTACAGATAGCACAGTTGTTTAGCCTTGTACGATTATGAAAATTACACATTTCCAATACTTCTCATTATCATGCCCATATCTTTGCAAGGGAGCATGGTGATCACACAAATGATGCATCATTTTGAAGCTGACATTCAGATGCACAACTTCTACACTGATATGTAGGCTCTGTCTGTTACAGGTGATGAGATATTATGCTTTGTTTATTTATCAGTTATGAGAAATAATATATTAATCATATTTCTGTGAATAACTCAAGAAAGGAACATCACGCAGTAATGGTTAAGGTATAATTTTAAAGCTGACATTCATACTAACAAACTAAATTCAAATTGTATGGGTCTGCATGGTACATTGACCAAGATATTGTGCTTTGCTTTTCCAAAAAGGTAAAAAATATGCACAATATCAACATTCCTTGCCAAATATTTAATAATGACTTTGATATGCACTATCAACATTTACACTGTTGGAAAGGTCCGTGTCTGCTGAATAACATTCGCGTTTGCATTCTTAGTCTAGCTCTTAAAGTTATAAGAGTTATGAACCATTGTTTTCTGTATGGTATTACAAATGGATTTTCTGAAAATGAGCTCAGGCTGCACTGTTGTTCCTATGGTGGAATTAAGCAGGGAGCTTTTTCTGAGCTGCTCCGGAGTGAATGAGTTAAAAGGTTGGGCCTTGATTGCTCTGTTTTTCTTAGCATTAGGCACCAGCAAACTAGAAATGATAGGCAAAGTTGTTCTGGTTTGCCTATATAGAAGTCTCTGAGCAGGCAGGCCAAGTTGATTGTCATGGGGTATATTTCTGAGATTGAGTAAATTCAAAAAGATATCAGTATTGTCACACTTTGACCTCTCTAGTAATTGCTTTGCACTCTGTACTGCATGTTCAGCAATGCCATTTGACTGTGGGTATTCAGGACTACTAGTAATATGGATAAAGTCCCACTCTTTTGCAAATCTCTGAAACAATTGACTGGTAAACTGAGAACCGTTGTCAGAAATAACTTTGTGTGGACTACCATGGACTGAGAAATGATGTTTCCTCTTAGTAATAACAGCACTGGATGTTAGGTTAGGTAGCAAATCGATTTCAAACGAGTTTGAATAAGAGTCTAGCAACACTAAGTAATGCTGATTGTTCCACTCAAATATGTCAGTTGTTACTGTTGACCAAGGTAGTTCAGGAATTTGGCTTAGATGAAGTGGCTGTTTTTGTAAATGTGTCTTAGTACTGTTGCATACTGAACAAAAAGAAAGCAATTTATCAATGTCTTTCGATAGAGAAGGCCCTTCTTTTGGTAGAGTCAGAACCTGGGTGACCAAGATACAAAATCTGAATGTATTCACGTTGTAAGGAAACAGGAACAAAAACTTTAGGACCTTTGAAAATGATACCTTCTTCCATCAGCATCTCATGTCTCTACGGAAAATAAGGTTGCACTTCTGGCTTTGACAGCTATCCTACATTGAAGTGGTTAAGCTTTTGCAAAATTGGATCAGTCTTTGTGTGATCTCTTAGCTCATCAAGTCTCGTGGTAGAAAACTTACACACTTCCATGACATCATAGGTTCATAGGATGATACTAGGCTATTGGCCCAGAGGCTCTTATAAGCCTAGGCAAGACTTTTACCCATGTTCCCTCAAAGTCGGCACCTGTTTCCCCTGTCCAGCAGGGACACAGGTAGGATCCCAGAGGTATATTTTCTTTTTCCCATCCAGTTGTCTAGGATCCTCTTAAAGAGGGCTAGAGAGGTAGTCTGCTTGACATGGCGAGGGAGTCTGTTCCACAGATGGGGGAGTCTTTGGGACACAAATCTATCTCACCAACAAGTTCTATTAATGTCACAGACCAGGTTAAGGCTTTGCATGTGGGTTGTGCGAGTGGAGTTTGTCTTATGGATATGCAACAACTCCATCAAGGCTGGTCTGAAATGGCCTTGTATGCCAGACACAGGTCACCTCTGAGCAGTCTGTATGAGATTTAGTAGAGGGGCAGGGCTTTTAGTCTATCTGTGTAGAATATGTGTTTGAGACCCTGGATTTTTCTGGTGAGGAACCTCTTTGTGCTGCATGTGCTTGGCAAGGTACATGCCGAAGGGGGCATTGCACTCGATAATGGGTCTGATAAAGGAGGAGTACAGGGATGTTATGACCTCCTTGTTCCTGGATGAAATACCCTTATTTCTGAGGTGAAAGTCAAAGTCAAAATTCTCTACATCAAGCTGTTCTGTAGTATTTCTGGGTGATCTAGGTAAGGTATCAGCCAGATAAAGAAGTTTACCTTTTGTATAGACCATTTTGAAATTATAATTTTGCAATTTGAGCATCATTTTTTGTGGTCTTGCTGGAGCTGAATGCATAGGCTTCTTTAAAATAGTGACTAGAGGTTGATGGTCAGTTTCTATCTGGACTGCTTGGCCATAAATATAATCATGGAACTTCAAACATGCAAACACAACTGGCAAAAGTTCCTTCTCAGTTTGAGCAAACTACATCTCAGCTTGGGTAAGAGTTTTAGATGCATAGGCAACAGGTCTGCCTTCTTGAAGAATAACTGCACCAAGACCGAACTCTGAAGCATCACAGGAAAGAACTACTGGTTTGTGGACATCATAGTACCTTAATGTAGATGGGTTAGAAATTTTCTGATTGAGAATACCAAATGCTCTCTTGTGTTGTTCTAACCATGACCATGCAATACTTTTGTGTGTCAGCTCTCTTAAAGGCACTGATAACTCACTAAAGTCAGGGATAAATTTTCCTAAATAGTTAACCATACCAAGAAAATGCTGTAGGACTTGGACATTGTTTGGTGCTGGCATCTCAAGAATGGCTGCTTGTTTGGAAGGATCTGGTCGTAAGCCTGTACTGATAAATAAATTAACTACATGTGTAACTTCTGGTAGTCTGAATTTACAATTCAGAAGATTAAGTTTCAGGTTCACATCATGTGCTCTGTTCAGAACTTTCCTGAGGTTTCTGCCATGCTCTGCTTCACCATTACCTCCAGCCAGTAAATCTTCAACTATTATTGCACACGGATAGCCTGAAAACATTTGCTCTGTTGCATGCTGAAAGACTTCATTGGGAGAATTTATTCCAAAAGGCATTCTGAGGAATCTGTATCTACCTAATGGGATACTAAATGTCATCAGTAGTGAAGATTTGCGATCAAGCATTACTTGCCAAAATGAACTCTTTACATCTAAGACAGAAAAAACAGTGGCATTTGGCATGAGGGTGACAATTTCCTCGACTGTATGCATAGGATGATGAGGTCTCTTTAATGCCTTGTTCAAGTTTCTTGGGTCAATGCATATTCTGATTTAATCTGAATTTTTCTTATGAGCAGCTACCATGGAAGATACCCACTTAGTTGGTTCTTTGACTGGACAAATCACACGCACCATTTTATCTAACTGGACCTTGACATTGTCTTGCATAGCTATTGTAACTCTCCTTGCTGGTCTAACCACTAGACTGACCTCTGGGTCTACTTTAATGGAATACACAACTGGAAGTTTGCCTAGCTTGTCATTGAAAACATCAATAGACTCTGTGGAAATAGCATCAGCAAAGCTGGAACTGGGACATGTGCTTGCATGATGTACTTCTTTGGTAAAAGAAAGCAGTTTCATTCTTAAACTCTGTCTGAGACCTAATAATGATAATGACTGCACAGGTCTTCGGACTACATAAAATTGCAAGCTGTAACTGTTCCTAGCCAAATAGCATGAAAGCTAACTGAGCCTTTGGTTTGAATCTCTCCACCTCCATAAGCAACAAGCTTCACACAATTGACCAAATTAAGTTGCTCACCAGCTCTCACTTTTGTAAATGTTTCTGCTGACATTACATTACACTTTGAACCAGTGTGCAATTTGAGTTCTGTGGGCTTACCATTGATCAGGACAGTACAAAACACTTCATTCTTTGCCAACAAATCTACTGCATGAACCTTTTCACCAACTACTGATACACCATCTACATAGAAAGTAGGATTGCAGCTCTCTATATGATCAATTTGCTTTTCGGAGTGACCTTTCTTAATAATTGAATGAGGCTTGCTTAGTTTACAAAACTTTGGAAAATGGTTCCATTTTTAACACTTTGACCAAATGCTAAGCACTTCTCTCTTTTAGACCTGTGGTTAGCCCCACAATTGTGACAGTTAACAATAAGACTTGACGTGGGTTTTGCTGACTCACCCTTATACTGTACTGAGTGTGCCTGGTTTACTGAGCTAGTCTTGGAACTTGCTAGAAAGCGACAAGGTTTCCCAGACGGACTTGCAGTGGTTGCTGCTGCCATGTGCTTGGGCCTGTTTCTGCTTGCCATGTGCTGCATGCTGTCTACTTTTGCTCTAGAGGCTGCTGAAACCATGCTCTTACCACATGCAAGCATATTTGTGTGCCTTTCTGTGAGCTCATGGATTTCACAAATCTCTATGGCTTTGCTCATGTTAAGTCACTGTCACAAAGCAAAATGTTCTCACTGCAGCACTATTAACACCATACACCAGCCTGTCCTTTATTAACTCATCTTTCAACTTTATTTCTCAAGTCAGTGATACAAGCTGCAAAAGTTTCACCTGGCTTTTGGTCTCTTGCATAAAATAAGTGCCTCTCTAATGTAAAATAGAAACAAATGCCACAGCTCCAAAAGGTAAAACTTTAATGTGTGAGTGCTTTCGTTCATCCAACTCTAATGAACTTCTTCGTACAATTAAAAGACAATCCACCCCTCCTTTTATACACTTTACGTGGCATGATTAAAACCATTACAAAACAATTACATCCAATTAAAACGATCCCTCTCTAGGAAAATAATACTAAGGGCAATACTTATATGTCATATATATGTGTGTGTGTATATACATATATATATATATATATATATATATATAGTTAATAAAACCTATGTCCAGCCAACACTCATACTCAGTATATGTTTTTATATTCTTTCCTTTCCTTTATGCATGTCTATATATGTGCATGTAACAACCAAAAAGATAAATCAAATAAATAATTAACAAGCCAAACTTCTAAGTTTCAATGAACACATAACAGAGCATTAGTCATTAAGCCCTGGAAAACTATGGGCATTTAAAATCAATGGCCACTATAACTCTTGCTTTTCAAGTAAAAGGGCCACCAGGCCACCCCTAGAGCCTCCAATCATTTGGTTAATTACTCTAAATTTAAAATGATGCCCAGGATTATCCCAAACATGCCTAGCCAGGGCATTATTTTCCTTGTTCCTATTAATGCTATAAATGTGTTCATAAATCCTTTCTTTGATTTTACGATTGCTTTTACTGATGTAGAATCCAGGACATACTTGGCATTTTGCTAAATAAACTACACTCCTGGAACTACAGTCTAGCTGTAGTTGAATATTGTACATTCCCAACAGTGTAGTCCCTACCTATATCTATGTACCTGCAGTAGGGGCATGCTTCACATTTTACCATGCCAGGATTCTTACTATACAATCTGTACTCCCTTTACAGAATTTATTTATTTTTATTTTTATTTATTTTATTTTATTTTACTTTTGTTGACCGGGCTAGTCTAACTGGATACATGTCCATTTTCAGTAGAGGCCCGGGGAGATAAGCTCCAAGATAGAACAATGAAATTAGCACAATAACAAATAAGAAAACATTGAACAAAACAAAAAAGGAAAAAAATCCTATTTGCAATACTTATTACAGGTTATCATAGTAAATTTAGCAGTGCAGAATACAGGCATAACTTATCATCCTAGTACAATCAAGTTATTCTAGAGGTAGATAGTATAATGGTTAATAAGGAAGGACTTACAGTTAATGAGTAGAAGGGGTAGCAAGAGAAAAGTATTAAGAGACACATAAACTAGTCAGGCTTAGTACAGGGGCATAAACAGTGAGTTCTGAGGAACACTTTCAATTTGTTTTTGAAGCAGGATAGTGAGGGAAGTGAGGAGAGTTCACTGGGGAGGAGATTCCAGGCTTTTCCAACAATATTAGAAAAAAGGGAGTCTCCAGCCTTGTTGTTTGGTTTAGTGGTATGTACTAGAAGTCTCTGAGAAGACCTTAAGGATTTCAGGTTTTTATAGGGAGTGATGAGTGTGGATAGAATAGGAGTTTTGGAAGGTTTGTAAAGAGTGTTGTGGGCTATGGATAGTTGATAGAATTTAATCAGATTTTGTAGTTCAAGCCATCCCAGCTGCTTTAAATTAATGCAATGATGGGTTCTAAATGGGTTGCCTGTAGCAAATCTGGCAATGTTACTGTAGGACATTTCCAATTTGCTAAGATTATTTTAGGTAGGTAAGTAAAAATGGGTGAGGCATAAAGAAGAGAAGAGATTATATGAGTGTGTGCTATAGTGGTTTTAGCTGAAGGTAAGAGGAAGGATTTTATCCTATAGAGAGAGCCTAGTTTTTTGTTGACTGTTTTTATAGTATTGTTGATATGGATATCAAAGTTGAGATTGTTGTCAATGGTGATACCCAATAGTTTGGTGGTTGGCTCTGGTGCTATAATAGTTTTATTGGTAGAGTTAACTGATAAATCCAGAGGGGAGGACTTCTTAGTAGGAGAGAAGAGGAGGAGTTTAGTCTTTTTGGGGTTTAGGAGAAGGCATCTATGTGTGAACCATTACTCAACTGTGTTAAATACTTGGGTAAGAGAGAGAAGTTCAGAAGGGGAGGGGGCTGAGCATATCAGTGTGGAGTCATCTGCATATTGTATGCATGTGGCTTGGGGGATGGCAGGGTGAAGGTCATTAATAAATATGGAAAAAAGTAGAGGTCCTAGGATGGATCCTTGAGGGACACTAAGGTTGACAGGCAGGTGAGTTGAGAGAGACTTGTGCCATAGTACGGCCTGTTGTCTTTTATCAAGGTAGGACTGGAACCATTTTATAGAAGATGTATCTAGTGACAGGGATTTCAGTATTTTGATGAGAATTTGGTGATTTACCATGTCAAAAGCTTTAGACAGGTCAATACATAGTGCTGAAGACAGCTTGTTTAGATTGCGGTTTTTGTTGATACAATCTGTGAAGGAAAGAAGGGCAGTAGTAGTGCTATATGACTGTCTGAAACCATGTTGACAGTTGGATAGTAAGTTATTTTGTGTTAGGTGGTCAAGTAATTGTCTGTGAATACATTTCTCCATGATGCTTGCCAAAGGAGAGAGGAGGGCAATGGGGTGGTAGTTGGAGAGTTCAGTGGATTGTCCTCCTTTATGGAGGGGGATAATATGGGAAATTTTCCATAACCTGGGTTTATGACTTTCGGTAATAGTTCTATTGATCAGGATAGAAATGGGATAAGCAATAGCTTTGGCGGATTGTTGTAGGAATTCAGCAGGTAGTTGGTCTGCTGAGGGTGAGCATGGTTTTAGTTTCTGTAGAAGGGTTAGGATATATGTTGTTGGGACAGGTTGAATATGAAAAGTAGGGGGTGAGGTTGATTTATAGGAAGGTAGAGTGAAGTTGTTTGGTGATAGTTGACTAGCTAGTGTTTGTATAGCATCAGTAAAAAAGGTATTAAAAGCATTAGCTGTATTCATTGATTTTTTTGTGGTCAGTGTTTTGAGGGTTTAGAGTAGTGGATTGCCCTGGGTGGAGTAGTTGGTTAATGCTAGTCCAAAATTTTTGTGACTTGTTTTGATTAGCTTGTTGGGATTGCAGAATATTTTTTTTAAATTCGATCCTTTTTTATACACAACTCTAGGTAGTATACCAAATTTTGTTCTCAAATCTACATTCTCCATTAAAATACACCAATTCTTTTTTCAAAATACTTGTTATAGATTCCCCATGCAGTGTACAGGTAGTAATTAGACTAACCTCCTAGGTTTTTTTTGTGGTTGAGTTGGATGAATGAAAGCGCTCACAAATTAAAGTTCTACCTTTTGGAGCATTCGCCTTTGTTTCTATTTTACTTAGTTTCTACCGTCTTTGTGCCTCTCTAATGTAACATTTGTCTGGGGTTACACATTTCTCTAAATTTACATTTTAAGCACTCAGGGTCCTCTCTTGATTCAGTTGGTACCACACTATGACGGTTTTCCCCCTCTTCTGCATATACTTCTGGTGCATGCAGAAATGAACGCTCTCTTTCAATGGCTTCTGACCCAGCTAAGTTAAGCAAAATAAATGTCCTCGTACATGCATGTTTGCCAGAAAAAGCTGCTTGTATGAAAATATCGTATTCCTGCTCATATACCCTCCAATTCTCTGCTATATTATGATCAAACACAAGTGGACCTTGTCTGCGAAATGCCTGTGCCATATCAACACACAGTAGTGAAGATGCTTAAAATCATGTATGAACACACATAAATATATGCCAGAACTTTTATGCCAGTACTTATAATTATGCCCAATAGCACAACAGTCTCTTTGAAATAACTGCACTTTCCCAAATAAGTCTCCATAGCACAAGTACACTTTAAAATCACCATACTTTATGAAACCACTGCTTATCAGTGTAAGAAATACTTTGAAATAACTGTACTTTGTGAATAAACTCTACACAGCAGAAGAAGCTCAGAGTAAGAAACACTTCGATATAAATGAACTTTGCAAATAAACTGTACACAGCACAAGAACTTTTCAAAATGGCTGTACTTTGCAAAATAAATCTGCACAGTGTAAGAAACACTTTGAAATGACGGCACTCTGCGAACCAATGCACACAGCACAAGAAACTTTTTTCAAAATGGCTGTACTTTGACTGCACTTTGCAGTATAACTGTACTTTGCACACAGCAAACTCGTTCAAATAATTGCACTGTAATAAAGCACACACTCTGCAAACACTTTGCACGCTCTGAGATCCTTTGAAGAACTCTAGTTATGCTTTAAATGGCTTTGGTCAATGCTAAATAGAGGTTTGTGCCAAAACATGGTCTTTTACTAAAAAAAATGCAGTCATCTTATCCTTTAAGCTTAAGTTGCCCTTTTTATTTTACTTTATTATGCCCTTTTAATTTTTCATCATGCTCATTATATTTTTCTTGTGCCCGTTTTGCTTTAAACATGCTCGTTATGCAAACCTAAGATAATTCTAAGCCCCATATGAATATCTCTGCCAGTTTTATCAAATATCATGGTTTTGAACATTTCATTTAATTAGTAATGCGGTTTGTGCCTTTTGTTTGCTTAATAATACGTTTTGTGCTACTTGTTTTATTAATAATGCATTTTGTGCCTTATAAATGCTCCATTTCATTTTCTTTCCCAAATAAATCATCTTTTGTTACCTTAAGTTCATTTCTGGCCCTTTTTTGCTTGTCTGTGCTCTGTTTCACTCAACCTGCTTAGTCTGGCTTCACCTTCAACTCTGTACCTCATGGCTCAAAGAATTTGCTCTCTTAATCCTGGTTCTGACACCATGTCACTCGTCTGGTCAGGATAAAAGAAGAACATTCGTAGGTTCAATTCAAGCAGCTTTATTACACACAAACACATCAGGAATGAGGCTTTGTGGCTTAAACTTAAATAAACTTATAAACAGACTGACTACTACACTCATAAATGTTAACACTCTGTTCTCTCAAAATGGCACTGCTGCCTGCACGTGCTCACTATTTATATGCATGTGTTACATCTGGAAATGCTTCTTAAAGGTGCATACACACACTCCGATCTACATCTACCTCCAATTCTTTTATCTCCCTTATGGCTCTCCCCTGAAGAGAGGCCACTAGCCTAGTGAGACTAACACAATCAACAAAGGATAAATAAAACAACATTCAATACTTTTGTTGTGGATGGTTTAGAGATTGATTTCAGTTTTCTAATAATTGATTTTTTCACAGCCAGCAGAATTTTCACATTGTAAGGCCTTACTAGTGTCTAGACAATTCAGTCTCTGCATCATAGCCCAAAGGAATACATTCCTTAGTTACAATAATATGCCTCCACCAACATTTCCGAAAGTGTCCTTTTGGGAAAAAATTCACCAGCTTGTTGCATTCTGTAAGAACATATTCAAGTACCACTCTCTCTTCACATTTATTTGCCATTTGTTTTCCTGAAAAGTAATCTCTCATTTTCATTGAGGGCCTTGTGAGAAAAGCTCCACATTGACATAATATGTTTACTAGTGTTGGCTGGTGACTTCAAATTAAAGGGGGGCTGCAGGAGACAGCTGAATGGGTGGGGCCAATGGGAAGGGGTGTGGCCAACTAGAAAGGGGTGGAGCTACGCTCAAAACCAGAACAATTGGAACTTTAATTAAATACGCTGCCCTGGGTGCCAAACCATCATTACGAGAATCCAATCAAGACAAAATGAAGTGTAGAAGAAAAAAATATTTCAATGCATTGGCTACATGACAACTTACTTAATATCTAGATGGAAACACAAAGGTTGTGAGGCATGAAAAAATAAATTGGTTTTTAAATACATTACTGGAATGCTAGTCAAAATCAAGTATAAAAAAAAAAACAAGCAGCACTCAGCTCAAACCACTTCTCCTTGCACTGCAGTTCTAATTATAATTTATATTCAGCTTTATAAAATTACCAAGTAACATGCTGAAAGTAGCAATCTCTGTGATATCCCTACTTGTAAAAATGTTTCTTATCCAAAAAAGACCTGCTGCCTGACAACAACTATCTACTTGTTTCATGGAGAACACATGATCAAAGTAAAAAATGAACAGCGAACAAGAAACAAGCTCAAGATAAATTGCTTAAAGGATTACTGCACAAGTTATGGACCACACATGATAGATTGGCATTCTGTTTAGTTTATGGGTAAAGCCTGCAAAGATAATTGCAAGTCTCCAACAAATGTAATAAGCTTCTGAAAATACTGTAATCCTGTCCTTTATTACAAGTACTGTCATATGCATTTCAATACCTAAAGCTTATACGTTATCTAGTTATGTAAATATTATCTGCATGGCAACAATGAAAAGGCTTTCAATGTCGGTAATTCTTTAACAGTATGCTTATTAAAGTTTACTTGCATCTTACAATCTCCGACAAGCTTACCTGATGGTCATTAAAGCATTGCTACTTTAATACAGAGCAACAGGGTACTGCAACAGCATGCATTTTCTGAATAATAAGAAGCATAAATCAAGAGTATAAAAATATGCCAGAAAACCAGAACATTCTGCAAAATCAAGAACAGATGAAAAGTCATGGTCATACTTGTGGTCTACCTTGGATGGGGGAATACTCTGCACACTTACACTGCATAACTGCTCCTTGCCTTGCTTGGACATATCCAGAGCCACTACAATGGGGAGTGGAGTGCAACAAGTAGGTCACAGTTTTAAATGCCTCTGGCTGACGGTAATGGCTCTGACACATACCTCTCAACCTCAGAGCAAGAAATCTGGACAAAGCAATACATAGAAGTGGGACACAGGCCCAAAAATAAAGACAATTTTTAAATACTGCTCTTATAAACTTAGAAAGATAATAGCATTATGTAGGTCTTGCATTAGTATGGATTTTTGAAGGGTATGAATTCTGAAACTCAAATGTCTGCCATTAATTAGTGACTTCATTCCTAAATGATTTGGCAGAAAACCACAAATTTTATGAGGAACAAACCAAAAATAAGAAGCAAAAATCTATTGTCTGGACAGTTGAGAGGTATAGTTCAGCCAGGGCTGTCTGAGTTTGCTGCCCTCCCCCCTCTCACAAAATCATGGTGGAATGGAGCGTCCCCCCTGCAGCCATTCCAATGTCCCATTCCTTGGTTATTTCGCCCAATTTGCCATAAACACTGTAATGTGCATACTGCTTTACTCCTGCGATGATATGGATTTCATTTGAAAGTTTTATTTTATATTTTACAGCATAAACCCTAATAGGTATCTGCTAAACAAAGCAATGCAGTCTCACAATGAAAATAGACTTAGCATTAAAACTTCTCTGCCCTTGAAACTCACATTCATTGAAACAGCATTGAAACCCACATTCAAAGAAAATACATTTTGCCAGTGGCAGATAAAGATTAATTTTGAGCTGTTTTCAAATCATAGGCCCCTTGAACATGAAAAATACACATGCTCTTTGATACACCTTCCTGACTGTATTAAATTATATTCCTTGTACAATACAGTACAGTTATGAGAGAATTTTAAATTTATTGTTTTGAACATTTTTTCCATCGAACAATGAAACAAAATGCATGCACCAATAATGACAAAACCGCCCAATTCAGAATATTTCCATCATAAAAGTCTACTCAAACTCCTACAGTCCACCAGTATCAGTAAATATGTACGATCTCTGAAGAAGTAAGTCATCTAAATAATTCCAC
Source organism: Protopterus annectens (assembly GCF_019279795.1). Taxonomy (NCBI): domain Eukaryota; kingdom Metazoa; phylum Chordata; order Ceratodontiformes; family Protopteridae; genus Protopterus; species Protopterus annectens. The sequence continues at coordinate 1,171,403,496 of NC_056743.1, read as the reverse complement.
ATTAAAGAAATCTGTTGACTAATGAAGAGGTTACTGCTAGCAAACAACTTTATATGTCATTGTTTCATCTACAAATAAAGTGCCTGTTGCCCTTGAGGAATAAATTGCCTATGTTGCATTAAAAAAATGATAATGCTAGTAATATCACAATAGGGAATGGATGGCAAACTGATAACAGTTTCATAGTTACTAGGTATCTTCGCCAAAGAGGACTGCAGCATCCATCTCCTTTACAACAGAGTACAGTATCAGCAATGGATATACCTACTGTGGGAGTAGAACCCACAGCCTTCTGCATCAAAAGCAAGTACACTACCTGTTGTGCTATTTACAATGTAAGCAGAATTGGCATAAGCAGCACTAAACTTTTGTTCCCCTGCAGCTCTCAGCTCCTTGTAAAATCTACTCGACACTCAGCTGTATCTCTGAACTTTGCAGCACAAGAAATCTGGAAAAAGCCAAAATTTATTTGGGGGACAAAGCCCAAAACCAGGGACACATTTTAAACATTGCTTGTATAATGTTGGAAAGTTGCTAGAATAAAATGCTGTGTTACCACCATACATTTCACTGCCAAGTATTGAACCCAGGACCCTGTGCAAAACAGCCAGAGCAACATACCACTATGCCAAATCATCTATTTTTATGAAAAAGGGAAGACTGAAACTTAAATGGCTACCATTTAGTGAATTCATTTCTCACCATAGCTGTCAACATCTTAGCACAAAACACCTGAACAAAGCCAATAATGGGGGAATACAGCCTCCAAACATATTCAGTGAGTTCAGTTATCACTATAGCTCTCAACCTTGGCACAAAAAACCTGGACGAAGCCAATAATGGGGGAATACAGTCCAAAAAATAGGGACAGATACCCACTGAGGACACCAGAGCAAACCCACACAAACACAGGGAGGACATGCAGACTCCACACAGAAGGCACCCCAGCCAAGAATCATATCAGACAACCTGTAGCTGTCGGGCAACACTGATACCACTGCACTTCTGGCTGTGTTAAATAAAGTAACAAAAATACAGAAACCACAGATTTTATGAGGAACAGAACAAATATGAGGCAAAAATCTGCAAATGTTTTACAAATGGTGGTGGGTAGGGAATTCAGGCTGTTGTCACTTGGGCCCAAGGTACAGGGTTCAAGCCTTATTCTCTACTCACCTCCTCCACAGCGATCACCTGTCCTCAGACCAGCTTCTCCATAGCGATCCTGCAGCCCAATCGGTCATCCATAATGGCCCAGCTCCTCTGTAGCGATCCTGCAGCATGATCGGTCCGCCATAATGGCCCACACATGCCGTTGGGTCTCCCGCGAGATATGAGGAGGCTGGAGCCTCCTGCTGTTGGTCCAGCCTGTGGGCGATGCAGTCCGGTGACCTTCCGGTTTGTGCGGTCATCACCACACAGACCTCTGGGCTGGAAGGGAGGAGTTTCCTGCCTTTCCTATCCGGACTGCCTAACAGAGCAGTCTGGAGCTCAGAATGCCTGAGCATGTGTGCTTGGAGTTCTGGTCTGCCTAACACAGCACCAAGTATATACTGCTGCAGAGTCAAAGGTACAAAGCACAACGAAAAAGTTGAGGTAAAAAACACACCTTTATCAAACAAAATGTGTTTGATAAAGGTGTGTTTTCTGCCTAACACAGCAGTCAGGAACTAAGCACGCATGCGCAGAGTCTGAGAATTTTTTATTTTAATATGTTCTATGGTGGGGGGAATGGGGAATTTATTTAATTGATTTTTACAGGTGGGGGATCCATTTTACAGGTGGCGGGGCTGCAGTCCCACAGTCCTATAGCATGAGCCACCTCTGATGTTTACAATTACATAAAGTTATTACAAAATCTATTACAGAAGACTAACATATTAAGTAAATAAAAATCAACTTCATTTTATACAGTATGAACCTATACATACATAGTGCAAACATTTGGACAGTTATAAAAGTTGAAAAAGAACATTGTCAATAATTAAAGTAGTCACAAGTTGAAATTAATAGAGATGACATTAAAACACTGAGAATACTCTTTGGAACAGAGGTAACTAGATTATACAGTCTAGACAAAATTTTAGTTCTTCTTTACCTAAGAAATAGATTGTGAAATTTTCTCTGAAGACTACTTTGGGTATAAAAATAGCTATGCAAATATGGCCTGCAACAATGCTAAACCTTCTGGATTTTGTAGCATACTTGAGAGTCCTGCAAATACCCTCCCATTGCTACTTTTGAATCTTGCCATTCCATTCTCATTTCCTTGTCTTTTCTATCCTCTTCTGACTGATTCATATAATTATCATGTATTATTTTGTGCACTCTGTTTAACAGTTGCTTCTGTTCTAAACTCAGTATAAACTTAACCACAGTTGCTCTGTCATTTAACACTCCCCTATTTCTTTCTCTTTGCCTATATTTTGTTACCAATCCCTGGTAAGGGAGGCAGTCTCCAGCTTGTCATCCATACATCTGCTTAACCTCTTCCCACTCTGTGACATTTCCCTTTATGATTACTTGTTCCTAATAAGCTGGTTTCTTTTCTAATTTCTCCAATAAAAAAATATCTATATCTTGCCTATTTTACAGGTACCTACTTGCAGGTACCCCATTGGCAAACTTTTGTTTCTCCAGTCCCATATTGATTTAGTCCTCAAAATACTATTTTGTATGGTTATTTTATTCCTTAAGGGGCTGTATCCAAAATCTTACTCCCTTTATTTTGTGAACCCCCCCAACAGTTCAACATAATTTATTTCCAGTGATTTGTGGTCTTCTGTCTGTGTTATGTGCATGAGCCTTAGCTGTGCAGCTGTCAAGTATCCCTTGAGAAACAATTCTTTCAATTCTTTATTACAGCTTATCCTCTGGTTGATAAAAAATATGCCAGACCTGTATATATTAAAGAGACCAGAAACATTCTCACTGGTTGTACTTTATTCTCCAAATCCATAGTCAAGAGCTTCCAACTTCTCACTAATTGTATTATCTTTTGTTTAGTCTCTTCCCACATATCCTTAGCTGCTGTAACAGTATTGTTATTAATGCATTCACTTAAATACTTCATCTTATTGTGTCCCCATAAATATGGGTACTGCTGAAGTATTTCATGTGTGGGAACATATTTACTGCTATAGCATTTGTTTTATATTTACTTCATATCCTGGAAAAATACTGTGAAACTGTCTGAAAATGTCTCACAGTACTAAAATATACTTTTTCTGGATTTACACAGTATAAGCTAGTATCTTCACCAGGTGTAAAGTGAACGATCATTTCCCATGAACACACTCTGGTGTCCCCAACTGATAATAGTTCACCCTTCTGCCACAATTTTGCCAAAAACGCCTCCTTCTGCTGATATAACTGCATCTTTGCTTCTTTCTAGTGACCACATTTGGAGCATATACATGATGTGCCATTTCAATTAACAAACCTTGCTGTGGAATACCAGTCCAGTTGCTTATTTATACTTTCATAAATTTAATATAATCTGTTCCATCCAGTTTTCCTGTACAGCAGAAAATCTCAGGTTTTCTCCATGCAGCGTCTTTTAATTTTACTAATTTTTTGAAAAAGTTCTTCTTGAGAAGCCTCATATTGAGGCAGTCTTCCCTTCTTTTTAACCTCTGATTTCTGCAGTTTTATCAGCTCATCTGAATAGCTACTTAAAACTTCTGTGCTTTGCAAACTTTTGCCATTTGACTGCATGTATATATTTCTCTATTCTCTCAATGAAACACGCCTGAGTGCATTTAGTTTATTTTTTCCTCTAAATTACCAGAAGATATCTCCTGCACTGAAGCTGAAACCCGAACAACTGCAAGGCTCTTCCTAACCAGAGTTATCACTCCTTAACTCGTTGAGTTTTCCTTGCTTTCTCCAAATTTCTTCTTTGTTGACATCCAGGAAGTGCAGTGACCAACCAGTAACCACATTTTACCCAAATACACTGTTTTTGCTGGCCATTCTTCAAAGTTTGTTTTCACAATGAGAGAGCTCTGAATTAATCTGGTGATCAGTGTGCAACCAAAGCTTTTACACACACACACACACACACACACACACACACACACACACATATATATATATATATATATATATATATATATATATATATATATATATATATATAAACATTAAACCCCAGTTTGTGTTGCTGCAAGCATCATCATTTTCAGACCCTGAGCATTTGAAATTAGGTTAGGTTATCATAGTTTGTTCTGCCACATATTCTCTGAGTGGGCATAGAGGTATGGTAAATTGGTAGGTAAAGTATCCACTTTGAGTTGATGGAACAAAGAATTGATAGTGAGGGCAGATATTTGATAGTAAAAGGTAGGCTGCATGGAGGCATATATATGGATGGATACACACATACAAATATTCCCACCAAAACTCCTCCTGGATCAGACAACATAAACCCCCTGGTTTATATATCACTGCAGAGATTAGTTATATCTTTCCCTCACCTGTATAATATCAATGTCACTCATAAAACATGTCACAATTTTTGAAAACTGCTCTAATTAATCCCCCCAGAGCAAAAAACCCAAAAGATACCTCTCACTTCTATGTAATATACATTTTCCCAACTCTTGGTAAATGTCTAGAAAACAAAAAATAGTCTATATCCAGCTTTCACTACATCCAGCAATACCATCTGCTCACCTCCAAAAAGCATAGGTTCTGGTCTAGAAGAAATACTAGGACACCAGTTTGGTCCCTAACCAATGACATCCTGCAAAATACTGATAAAGGCCTTCTTACAGACCTGACTATGCCATTTAGTATCATTAACCAGTATCTTCTCCTAAACAAACTGAAACTGGTATCATCGCAGACAACAGTCCATGGTTTAAAAACTTCCTCACTGACAGACACTTCAGACTTAAACAGAATCCTCCCAATCAGAATATGCACCAATTATCAAATGTGTACCAGAAGTATCCACTTTTACCCCCTCCTGTTCTCTATATTCATTAACAAACTTCCTTGTGACCTCTCTCATTTCCCATTCATCATTTATGCAGATGGCACACACACACACACAGACACACACACACACACACACACACACACACACACACACACACACACACACACACACACACACACACATTCCAGTCAGATTTGCATAAGCTCCACTAATGGCTCATATATATATATACACACACACACACACACACACACACACACACATACATATAGATATATAAATAAAGCTATGCTTTTTGGAACTACACTGAAAATTCACCAAGCACATGACTAACTACTTGCACAACCATAGACAGACTTGGAATACTGAAACAGGTAACTGCAAAAACAGGAATGCAGGCAAGAGGGCTTGAGGCACGCACACAGTAGTAGTTTCCAAAGTTTATTCTTCAGACTTTGCTTCAAACAAATGATAAAAACAATTAAAAACAGTAACCATAAAGCGCTTTTCATCTCACCCCTTAGTGAGACTTCATCAGACAGTTGCAACAAGAATGGTTCAAACCACATCAACTTCCTCCAAGCAAAAGGCAAACCCGCCCCCAAGGTAAGCAGGAAAGAACAATTAACCCATTGTATGCTTCTTTAAAAATCCAGCTTCTTGTAAAACAAGTATGTATGCAGAAAATATATTTGTATATGTGTAAATATAAATATAGCTCATCAGTTCGAAAACACTCTTAAAAGATCTTTTAAAAGTATATTCAGAAATATTTAAAAACCATGCTAACATTAAAACCAATAGTTAAGGTAACAGTAAAAAGTGAGAAGTCAAGAATGAAGTGTAAAATTGAAAACAGTATAAAATAAAATAATTTACCACTGTGTGAAAAAGTATTAAAATCTTAAATAACTTTCAACAGTAGTTAATAATGACAGCTCTAAAAAGTAAGATGAAGAAATATATAATGAAACACTTATATTAGCCCCATGTTCTCTGAATTTAAAACCATCAAGCTAAAAAGCTATAAAGACTGGAGCAGAAAAAAACATCCCGTAAAGGACGTCCGGTGAATATGATAAAAGATGAAATAAGAGTGTACACATTCACATAAACAACTCTAAATGCAAACACATTCATGTGTGGATAACAACTAAGTGAATGTGAATAACCATGTATATGTATAAACATGTATATACCTAACTGAACAAATAAGTACATTTTTGACTATTTAGATAAATATTTAACATACCCTGTTTAAGCAAAAATATGAAACCTTTCTTGCAGGCTGAAGTGAATAAGGTATATATTCACTTCATTAAACTCTTTAGTTTAAGGATGCAAGATATGGAATAAACTTCATTCAGTCCTGGCGGGTAGCAGGCCCTAGTATGAAGTTGCCATATTAATTCCAGTTTTTCTAGGAACAATGAACTAGGGCCACCCCTTCCATCACTCGTAACCTGGTCAATCACTCTAAATTTAAAAGAGTGTAATGGGAAAGCACTCACATGTCTAGCCAGAGCGTTTTCCTGCTTTGATGTTCTAATGCTGTAAAGGTGTTCATAAACCCTTTCTTTTAGTTTCCTGTCCAACTTCCCAATATAAAAAGCTGGGCAGGTTTGACATTGGGCCAAACAGACTATACTTTTAGTATTACAGTCAAATTTTCCCTTTGATGCATAGGGCACTCCTCTGATCGAGAAGTTGACCCCAATCTCCATGAAGGGGCATTGGGGGCACATGCTACACATTGTCTTCCTTCCTAGTCTGTAGTAAGCTTTTTAAATTCCTGCCACGTCTAAAAACTACTCTAGGGGGGTCCCTCAATTTAGCATATAAATTGTGGTCAAGGACTATTAAATCTCAGTTCTTATTAATGATGTCTTTGATATCATAACTATTGCTACTAAAAGTAGTAATAAACGTGGACCCTACTAAAGGAGCATCATCATGAACCATCCGAACTTGGTTGATTTCCATTTGTTCCTCATTAATTTTAACCCCCAGTATAGGTTGGTACATGCCCCTATGCCTCTTGTTTTGTACTTCTCTTACCAGTTCCCTAACCATAGGTAGAGGGTATCCCCCCTTGATAAACATATCCTGAAGTTGATTACATTCTAGTAAAAACTCCTCTTGTGTGGAAACCATCCGAGCTGCTCATACCAGTTGGCCTTTTACCACTGAACGCTTTTAAAATAGTGGATGACAACTGTCAAAATGTAAAAAAGCGTTCGAGTAGGTATCTTTCCTGAAAATACGAGCTGTATAGCAACCATTAATTAGGTCCTTATTTTAAGTCAACATCCAGGTAAGCTATTCTTTCCATGTGGAAAGTATGTGTGAACTGTAAAAAAACAGTGGCATTATTGAGGTATGTCACTAGATTGTTAGCTTCCACCTCATCACCCTTAAACAACATAAAGATATCTTCCCGGTATCTTGCATAAAAGTGTATTTGGCTTCTAATTTCAGGTACATTTAAAATAAACTCCCTTTCCCAAGAAGCCATCACCAGATTGGTGAAGCTGGCTCCACATGAGTAGCCCATTGCTACTCCAATGGACTGGACGAAAAACCTGTTGTTGAAGGTAATATAATTATTAGACCACACTATGTCCAACAGTTCAGTGAGCAGAGAAATTAAACTTCTAGGGGCTTCCAGTTATAGCAGTAACAGGCTGAGCCGTTCTACATCCTCAACATGTGGGTTGGACGTGTACAAATCTTTAACGTCTATAGTTAGGAAATTGAAGCCCTCATTAAACTGTAAATCCTGTGTACTCCTTAAAAAGGACCATGAGTCCTTGCAGATCTGTTTTTGTAATTTTACATATTTCTGCAAAAAATGGTCAATATATTTGGCTAATGGGTAAGTGATGCTATTCCTGGAATCCACAAGAGATCTCATTGGTGGGTCCGAGACACTCTTGTGGATCTTGGGGATGCCAAACAAAGTTAGAATTCTAGGTGCTGGCATACATAAGAAACTGTATATATCCATGTCAATCCTTGCCTCAATAAACAGTTCTTCTAAGTTAGCAGGAATTCTCCCGTAAGTGATATTTAATTCGTTACGGGACACCTCTGTGTATGCTTCAGTCATTACTATCCTTTCCATTCTATTGACATATTCATCATTATTCATTATAACCAGTCCTCCACCCTTGTCAGGTTGCATCAGCCTCACCCGTGCCTGTTGAACCAAATTAAGTGCTAGTTCTTCTTCCTTGGTAAAGTTGTGACCCTTCCCTTTACTTTGATTTTGTACACAAATACAATTGAATAAGTCAAACATGTTCAAACATTGCTAATGTCGGGTTTAATGGGGGGCAATAGGTACTATGTACATAGAACGGATTCTGAGGTTGTTGTCTAGCCCCAAACAAGTAACTAAAGTTAAGCTTCCTTGTGAATAATTTTAAGTCAATTATAGTTTCAGCAAAGGAGGCCACCTACATGAATGTATGTACAGGCCGTACACCTCCTACAGGCATAAGGACCAGATCTGTCTGACTGGACATATTTCTGAGAAAATACAGGCTTATAACATAATTGACTTTTTAAGGATCTATTATTCCTAAAAGAAAAGCTGGGTTGATTACCTATCATACCTTTCAGTTCTTGGACCGGAGACAAAATATCCCAATTATTCTTAATTACATAACATACCATATGCATATTACTTGCAAATGTCAAAGGCATCCTGATTCATGTAGGTGGACAGTTTGTACATCCGCAACTGGGATTTAAGATAGATGGAGCTTTTTATGCTGATTGACAAACAAAGAATGTGATTTATTTCTGTTACTGCACTGAATGTTTTTCCTTCTATGAAGATAAGACCAACCGACTATTCAAGGATAGAATCCTTGAACACTTAAGAGACATTAGAAATGTCAAGGATACTAGTGCTTTGGCCATGCATGTGGCTAAGGAAGGTCCCACACATAGGTTTAACTTTTTGGTTTTGGAAATTTTGTATGTCAACAAGAGAGGTGGGGATCTTAGGAATAAAACTGAAGCTATGGAACAAAAATGGATACTCCGCTTTCAAGCCGATAAGCCACCAGGCTTGAATATTAAGGTCTCATTGAAACCTTTTTTGAGGGCTAGAGTTCTCAAACATTGAAACAAGTTTTGTTGCTGTTGCCATTGATTTGGCTTAATGGTTATGTTTTTACACATTTTCAGGTATAGACATATTTATATATTTGTACATAGTAATATTTTGTATAGAAAGTTTTTTATGCATTTTTCCTATACATGCAGTCTTCTCTTATGGTTTAGTAAAGGATGTTTTTTAGGAATGTATTTTTATAAATATTTTTATATTATTGTTCTATTTATATGGAAATTTTTGCATGTTTTAGTATTTAGGTAGGTGTTACAGATGCATTGATGAGGATTGGGTTATTCTCAATACTCTGTGTTTAAGGTCACACTTCATTGGCTCATTAGCATTTGAAAAATTATTTAACTGCAATGTATTGTTTTATTTTATATGGTTTGAAGAAGCGGAGAGTATCCGTGAAAGCACTTACCTATTCTGAATTAAAGTGTGCCGTGTGGAACCATTGTGCCTTTTTATTCATTCACTTGTTTTTCATAGTTGGTTTCTTATTCGGCTTAGAGGTTTTGGTTTTTTCCTTTATTTGACAATGTTCACATTTGGTCATGTAGACTAAATTTTTACTGCTACAACTGAAATGTTCAGAAAAATAAAAAGTTTTTCCATTGATGCAAATATTTTCCCTGGTCTCAAGAATATGCACACTTGCATTACATCTACCACACTTGAAATTACCAAGGGCTCTACTACACTGATTAAAATCATTATGGGCCTCCATTTCCAAAATCTCCTTGAAGGATCTGTCCCTTCTGTGAACAACTCTGGGGGGGTCCCCCCATCTTGTCCATAAGGGAACTATCGTCATGTAACAATCTCCAGTTCTTTTGGATGTTGTGAGTCACCCGTTGGGCTTCCTGATTAAAGGTGGTAATGAACAATAATCCACTCCCCATTTTTCTTCTTGAATCTAAGTTACAATTTCTTGGCATAACAGAACCATTTACAGTATTACAATCTGTAGCACCTCTGAGTATAGGCCTATAAATACCCCCCACTCTTTTAGATCTCACTTCCCCTGCCAAAATCCCACAGAGAGCTTCAGGGTAGCCTCTTAAAACAAATAGCTCCATCATAAACTTAAGCTCCAATAGGAAATACTGGTCCCCCATAACCATTCTGACAGATCTTATAAATTGTCCTTTGACAATAGACTTTTTCTGATGGTAAGGGTGCCAACTACAGAATTCCAAATATGAATTGAAAAATGTAGATTTTCTATAAATACTTAATCTCAGAGTGTTGTTACTGCTGTCTATAGTGAAATTAACATCCAAGTATGACACACTGTCCCTACTACACTCATGGGTAAACTTAAAAAACCCATGTTACATCAAAAAAGGTCCCCCTGTATGAAGGGCAATTGCACGGCTCTAATACAGTAAATTCCAAAAAAAACAAAAGATGAGCAGCAAACCGTGAGACAGTAAAATATATTTATTCAAAGAAAAAACAAACCGGTTTTGGCTGGTATACACCACAGCCTTCCTCAGTGTAACTGATATACATTGAAAGTAATCTTTTTATAAAAAGTAATTAAATTGAATCAAACCTGTGATTGGGTAATCAAAATTGTTCATTTAATCCAGGTGGGAATAAACCCCTCAGTTTAACAATCCACTTTTTTCTTTAGAATCAAGAATGGAATGCCATCCTGCTTTGTTGGATTTATTTCCTTTGATAATGTCAATGACCATAAAAATAAACTTGTCAGATGGATGTTTTATAGAGTGTTTGTATAGAGCACTACTTGGTTTTATATTTCTCATATCACTAGTATGTTCAGAAATTCTTAGTCTGAATGGACGTGAGGTTTGACCTATGTAAACGGCACCACAGCTACATGTAGCTAAATAAATCAGCCATTCGCTGCTGCAATTGGCAAAGAAATTAATGTCGTAGACTGTACCACAGTTCTTACTTGTGAATTGTTTAGACTTAAAAACCTTATTGCAATGGGTGCAATGACCACATGGGTAACAACCTGTGAGCACCTCCCCTGTTAGTGTAGTTTGTACATCATAAGAAGAGACTCTAGAATGTGAATGTTTATAATGGTTAAAATATGAAGCTAAATTTCTGCCCTTACAAAATGAAAAGTAACATATGTCTGGTAAAACATTATTAAGGTTGTGGTCACTGTAGGATATTCCAGTGTCTTTGTATACTGTTGATTAATAAATCAGAATTCCTACCATAAGTAGTCACTAACCTAATGGGTGATGTTCTCTGCTGCTCATGTTGTTTATACTCCAAAAGTTCTTCTCTATTGAGTGTGTTGGCCCAATTGCTGGCCTGTAAGACATGTCCCATCTGATAACCCCTGTCCCTAAATCTGCGCGTTAGATCCTGTCTATATAGCTGAAAAGTGGAATCATGAGAACAAATGCGTCTCATTCTAATGTACTGGGATTTGGGGATATTTCTTGTTATATGGGGCGGATGAAAGCTAGATGCATGCAAGAGGGTATTGTATTGGGGATACTTCCGGAAAACTTCACTACATAATGTATGACCTAATTTCCTAGAAACAGTAACATCAAGAAACGTGATTGTATTGAGATCAAAGTTAACCGTGAAGTGTAAACCCCATTTGTTTCCATTTAAATATTCGATGAATTCAAACAGATATTCTGTATCCGACCTCCATACCATCCAGCAATCATCCAAATAGCGCCTCCATATGTCATTTTCTGTTAGATATAAATTATGACCTGCATCGTAAATGAGCTGTTCCTCAGTAAAGGCCATAAAGAGGTCAGCATAGATTGGAGCAAAGGATGCCCCCATAGCTGTGCCCTTAGTTTGCCAGTAACAGGTATCTTGATAGAAAAATACATTATTGGTTAGCACATGCTCTGTTAGACCTATTAGAAATGAATTAAATGCTGGTTGATACAAATTTGATTTATTCAACCAGTATGCAAGGGCCTCTAAACCAGCAGCATGAGGGATATTAGTATAGAGGGCACTAACATCTAGAGTACACATCAACCATTTAGGTTCAAGTTGGGTATCTGAGATGATTTTGAGAAACTCAGTGGTATCTTGTATGCATGACCTGACCCACCCCAATAAAGGTTTGAGTTGTTGGGTAAGAAATAGTGACAATGGTTCAGTAATAGAGCCTCTTCCAGACACAATTGGTCTACCTGGTGGATTGACAGGGTCCTTGTGTATTTTAGGCAAAAAATAAATGTATTGGCTCATAGGATCTTTAATAGTAAGGTGTTTCATAACTTTATCATTAATGATGCCATTTTGCATGGCTGACAAAAGGAATTCATCTATCCGTTTTTTAAACTTAAAGGTGGGATTCAAAGGCATCTCCAAATAGTACCGTCTATCATGAAGTTGTCTTTTGGCTTCAGCATCGTATTGGAGCCAGTTCATTACAACTACGGCCCCACCTTTATCAGCAGAAAGAATGACAATATCCTTATTGTTTGTAATTCAGATAGTGCTTCCCTTTCAGTCTTTGAGAGGTTGCTCCATTTGTAAGTCAACTCACCAGTGCGATAATGTAAATCTTTGAGAACACTACTTTGAAAGTGATGAACTGTTGGATTCATGGGTGGCATATAACTGGATTTATGATAAGTAAATTCTCTATCAACACCCAAATCAGTAGAGTCCTGAAAATGCAACTTAAGGTTAATAAGTCTACAAAAAGCCATAACATCTTGTGCCAAAAAATCTTCAGTAACCAAAAAGCCAGGAATAAAATTTAAACCTTTATTCAAAAGTTCAATTTGTGTGGTGGTCAAAATCACATCAGATATATTCAAAACATTGTCATTTGGAGTTATTTTTGAATTATCAATTTCAGTAGACCATCTATGTTGTTTATTTCTGGCATGTTTTCTGCCTGCTGTCTTATATTTGGGCCTAAAGTGGCTGAACTATATGCCCTCTTAGGGGTTGGTGAGTCTGGTATGTGCTGCATATCTGTATCCGTATATGAAGACAAGTCATCAGTAGATGACCCTGTGTGAATAGGTCGCTTTTTCAAAATAAACCTTGGTCGTTTTCTTTTGGGAGTTCGAGTTTGAACATGTGGGAATCTGACCTGTTTGCTGATACCGAAAGGGTTACCAAGCTGATAATCTGTTTGGTCCCTTTGAAATTTTGTAATCTTCCTTGTTTTTAACTATTCTTCAAGGCCAGGTAGGTCCTTGGCTAATTTGTTAATATTGCTAATGAAAAAAGGCTGCCCCTCATGTGTCTGTGCTTCAGAACATAACTTAGTAACTTCTACAATCTGTCGATCAATGACTCTATCATGAAATTTAGCCAGGGCTTCAACGAACCCCATAGTGGCTTGTTGTTGGATGTCCGCCCATTGTTTATTCAACTCATCATCAGCCTCATTGATTAATGATTGTGTTTTAATCTGTAATCCCCTTGGTGTGATCCCCTTAGCCATATATGCTTTAAAAAGTTTTGAATGCCAGACATGGGATCTGAGGGACCTCATACTCTTCTGTAGTTTATCAAAACATAAACCACAGCTTGATTCCAGGCCTAAAGTAACCTCATTTGAAATATTGTCGTTTGCAGTGCCCAGTCCAAAGACTCCAAAATCTTCCCTGTCAGCTGACAAACCCTTTAATATTTTGGTTAGTACCATTTTGAACCAAAGATTACACAAAGTATATTTTGTTAATAATGGGTACCAACCATAAAAGTTGGTTTGAGAATCCTGGGACCCTTATTGTGGATTCTAATATCCAGGTATCCAAATTTTTGAAGACAATTTTAGCCATTGCCAAATATAATGGCAATGCTAATTCATATTGTTCCAATTAGTACCAAGTCCTTATATTTATAATAGAATGAACAATAGTAGCCCATGTACTGTTCTTGAACCAAATGTTATGTGGCCCACTTTATGATATTCAAGACAATGCTACGTCCATTCCAAGTCAAGCTGCCATACATATAGCTAGCCTCTGAATCATATAGTACAATGTTGGTCTAAATGTTAACCCAATGTACAGAAAAAATCTGTTCATCAGTATCAAAGATACCTTAATCAATCAACCCTGGGGTCAAATGGAAATCAGAAGACAGGGCACATCACAAACAATGATAGATACCACCCATCCCAGATCTAGCATTCAATACTGTAAAAAGAAAAAATGAAGCTATTTATGGTTTGGGGACATCCAACAAAATATAAATATCCACTGCCAGTATCCACTTTATTGAATATCAGAAATATGGTCTTGTCATCAATTGAAATCTTAGACATGACCCCCATAGATTTAGTACTTGCCTGTCTCTAAAGGAGGGGGAAAAAGGCAGTCGATATATATATGTACTATTATTATCACACTGACCTGTTATAAAAAAAGGATATTGTGTGTAATAAATAATCTAACACTTGAGTACCCAGATATATAAGGGAAAAAGATTCACAGACCCCTAACCTGCTATCTAGCAATATATATCTGGCTAACAAGAAATAGTCATCATATATATATATATATATATGTAAGCCCATAAAGTCAATACATTAGTTATAAACAATGTTAATATAGTGATAAAGATATCAAATTCTGAACAAATATTATTTGAAAATGCTGCAACCATAACATGTATTTAGCAACATTAATTCCTGCCTTATTATATGTCCAAGAGATGAAAAGCTAATAATACTTTAACAAGGAAGGTCCCAAATGGGTCAAACCGACCCTTGTGTTTCACAAAATGAACTTTCCAACCGATCCCTGGTATAATAAAGTTAGGAAATAAACAGCCACACATATATATGACCAAGAAAAAACCCATTCATTAACCTAATATTGGTCGAGATGTTAAAATCATACATTATGTAGTGAAGTTTTCCGGAAGTATCCTCAATACAATACCCTCCTCCATGCATCTAGCTTTCATCCGCCCCATATAACAAGAAATATCCCCAAATCCCAGTACATTAGAATGAGACGCATTTGTTCTCATGATTCCACTTTTCAGCTATATAGACAGGATCAAACTTACAGATTTAGGGACAGGGGTTATCAGATGGGACATGTCTTACAGGCCAGCAATTGGGCCAACACATTCAATAGAGAAGAACTTTTGGAGTATAAACAACATGAGCAGCAGGGAACATCACCCATTAGGTTAGTGACTACTTATGGTAGGAATTCTGATTTATTAATCAACGGTATACAAAGACACTGGAATATCCTACAAAGTGACCAAGTGTTTTTTTGGAATTTACTGTATTAGAGCCATGCAATTGCCTTTCGTGCAGGGGGACCTTTTTTGATGCAACACGGATTTTTGTCATCCCTTGCTGGGGGTCTGTGAGACTGGTGTGAGCTGCATGTCTTATCTGCAGCTCACTTCAAACAAACCTATACTTGCTGTTTGGGAAGTGGATTTATTTTTTCCTACAACTTGGCTACATTAATGGGGGTTTAGTGATTCATTGCAAACTTGGTTTATTCATCAGAACAACCGCATCTGATGCAAGGCAGTTCAGAAACAAAGGAGAAATCAAGTCCAGACGAGTCTTCAAGGGCCATTAATATTGCTATGTTGGCTTCTATAATTTTGGGCGTTTTCTGACTTTGGGTAAATAATAAGCCTTTTGGCTTTTGTCTACATTTAACATGTTTCTGTTTATCCAAATCGGACAATTTAGGGACGTTTTTTCAATTTTTCAATTTATTTTGTGTGTTCCTAATGTAGTTTTTACTACTATTTTTTACTATTTTTTGGGCTGATTACTTTCGGGACTAAAACAGGCACTTGTGGTTCTGCTTTGTACCATCTCACGAACTTTTGGATGACTTTATGTTTTTCTGGTGTATATTGGTTTTTGACTGAGTTTTTGGCTTTCTGGCCGCCATTTTTTCACGACCTGCTGTTGAAACTGGAATGGAGCTGGCATTAGCAATGGGGGCTTTTCTGAGAGATTAAAGATCACATTTGTGTGGCCGATTATCTTCATTACATCTGGACTAAGGGATTTGTTTGGAATGATTTGCCATGAGATACGAGGGTCCGAGTGACGTTGGGACTTTTCATGTTCAGGTATAGCCTGTTTTTTCAGGCTTTTGGACACTAATAACAGGCAAATTATTGTTATGGAATCATATGCCATGTATTAAGTGTTTTTACTTATATAACATTTGCTTACCAACATTCTTCCGGGTCTTTTGGATCATAGGACATACAATATTTTATGGGCAGACATAAATGCAATTAATAACTTTTGAAGGATATTAACAAAGTGTATTTTTGGTTAAATATATTAAGAGTTTACAACTATTTTCTTTTTATAACTGTTTTTCTGGCCCTTTTGGGTCGCCATTTTAACATCGCGACCAATATTAGGTTAATGAATGGGTTTTTTTCTTGGTCATATATATGTGTGTCTGTTTATTTCCTATCTTTATTATACCAGGGATCGGTTGGAAGGTTCATTTTGTGAAACACGAGGGTCAGTTTGACCCATTTGGGACCTTCCTTGTTAAAGTATTATTAGCTTTTCATCTCTTGGACATATAATAAGGCGGAAATTAATGTTGCTAAATACATGTTATGGTTGCAGCATTTTCAAATAATATTTGTTCAGAATTTGATATCTATCTTCATCTTCTTTTGGCTGTTCCCATTAGGGGTCACCACAGCGGATCTTCTGTTTCCATTTCTTCCTGTCCTCTGCATCATGCTCTTTCACACCAACTACCTGCATGTCCTCTCTCACCACATCCATAAACCTTATCTTAGGCCTTCCTCTTTTCCTCTTACCTGGCAGCTCCATCCTTAGCATCCTTTTCCCAGTATACCCAGCATCCCTCCTCAGCACATGTCCAAACCAATGCAATCTTGCCTCTCTTTCTTTGTCTCCAAACTGACCAACCTGAGCTGACCCTCTAATATACTGATTCCTAATCCTGTCCATCTTAGTCACACCCAGTGCAAATCTTAACATCTTTAACACTGCCACATCCAGCTCTGACTCCTGCCTTTTTGTCAATGCTACCATCTCCAACCCATATAACATAGCTGGTCTCACTACCCTCTTGTAGACCTTCCCTTTCACTCTTACTGGTACCCGTCTGTCACAAATCACTCCTGACACTCTTCTCCACCCATTCCACCCTGCCTGTACTCTCTTCTTCACCTCTCTTCCACACTCACCATTACTCTGAACTGTTGATCCCAAGTACTTAAACTCATCCACCTTTACCAACTCTACTCCCTGCATCCTCACCATTCCTCTACCCTCCCTCACATTTACACACATATATTCTGTTTTAGCCCTGCTCACCTTCATTCCTCTCCTCTCTAAAGCATATCTCCACCTCTCCAGGGTCTCCTCAACCTGGTCCCTACTCTCACTACATCTCACAATGTCATCTGCAAACATCATAGTCCACGGGGCCTCCTGTCTGATCTCATCTGTCAACCTGTACATCACCACTGCAAATAAGAAAGGGATTAGAGCTGATCCTTGATGTAATCCCACCTCCACCTTAAATGTATCTGTCACACCCACCGCAGTCCTCACCAATGTCACAATACCCTCGTACATATCCTGTACTACTCTTACATACTTCTCTGCCACTCCCGACTTCCTCATACAATACCACAACTCCTCCCTAGGCACCCTGTCATATGCTTTCTCTAAGTCCACAAAGACACAATGCAACTCCTTCTGACCTTCTCTGTATTTGTCCAACAAAACTCTCAGAGCAAATATTGCATCTGTAGTGCTCTTTCCTGGCATGAAACCATACTGCTGATCACTAATCATCACCTCCCTTCTTAACCTAGCTTCCACTACTCTTTCCCATAACTTCAAGCTGTGACTGATCAATTTTATCCCTCTATAGTTACTGCAGCTCTGCACATCACCCTTATTCTTAAAGATAGGTACCAAAACACTTTTTCTCCACTCCTCAGGCATCCTCTGTCTTTCCAAAATTTCATTAAACAATCTGGTTAAAAATTCCACTGCCATTTCACCTAAGCACCTCCATTCTTCCACTGGTATGTCATCTGGGCCAACAGCCTTTCCATTCTTCATCCTCTTCATAGCTGTCCTTACTTCCTCCTTGCTAATCGGTTTCACTTCCTGATTCACTATCCCCACATCATCCAACCTTCTTTCTCTTTCATTCTCTTCATTCATCAGTCCTTCAAAGTACTCTTTCCATCTACTCAACACACACTCCTCACTTGTGAGTACGTTTCTCTCACTATCCTTTATCACCCTTACCTGCTGCACATCTTTCCCAGCTCTGTCCCCCTGTCTAGCCAATTGGTACAGGTCCTTTTCTCCCTCTTTAGTGTCCAATTTTCTCATACAACTCTCCATATGCCTTATCCTTATCCTTCGCCACCTTTCTCTTTGCCATGCATCTCATCTCCTTATACTCATGTTTACTTTCTTCATCTATTTGACAATCCCACTTTTTCTTCGCCAGCCTCTTCCTTTGTATACTCTCCTGTACTTCCTCATTCCACCACCAGGTCTCCTTGTCCTCCTTCTTCTGTCCAGATGTCACACCAAGCACCTTTCTAGCAGTCTCCCTTACTAGCTCTGCTGTAGTTACCCAGCTATTCGGTAACTCTTCACTGCCTCCCAGTGCCTGTCTTAACTCTTCCCTGAACTCCACCTCACAATCACCCTTTTTTAACTTCCACCATTTAATCCTTGTCACTGCTTTCACACTCCTCCTCCTCTTCTTGATCACCAATGTCATCCTACAGACCACCATTCTATGCTACTTAACTACACTTTCCCATGTCACCACTTTACAGTCTCCAATCTCCTTCAGACTGGCCCTCCTACATAGGATAAAATCAACCTGTGTGCATCTTCATCCACTCTTGTACGTCACCCTATGCTCTTCCCTCTTCTTAAAATATGTATTCACCACAGCCATGCCCATCCTTTTTGCAAAATCCACAAATTGTCTGACCTTCTGCATTCCTCTCCTTAACACCATACCTACCCATCACTTCCTCATCACCTCTGTTCACTTCAGCAACATGCCCATTGAGGTCCGCTCCAATCACTAGTCTCTCACCCTTGGGTACACTCACCACTTCATCCAACTCACTCCAAAATTTTTCTTTCTCATCCATCGCACATCCAACTTGTGGAGCATATGCACTAACAACATTTATCATTACACCATCAATTTCAAGCTTCATAAACATCACTCTATCAGACAGTCTGTTCACCTCCAAAAACACTCTTGGCATACTGTTCCTTTAGGATAACCCCTACCCTTTGATGTTTGATATCTATATCACTATATTAACATTTGATATCTATATGACTATATTAACATTGTTTTTAACTAATGTATTGACTTTATGGGCTTACATATATATATATATATATATATATATATATATATATATATATATATATATATATAATGACTATTTCTTGTTAGCCAGTTTAATATATTGCTAGATAGCAGGTTAGGGGTCTGTGAATCTTTTCCCCTTATATATATGGGTACTCAAGTGTTAGATTATTTATTACACACAATATCCTTTTTTTATAACAGTAGGTCAGTGTGATAATAATAGTACATATATATATGTATGTATATATATATATATATATATATATATATATATATATATATATATTGACTGCCCCCCCCCCTCCTTTAGATACAGGCAAGTACTAAATCTATGGGGGTCATGTTTAAGATTTCAATTGATGACAGGACCATATTTCTGATATTCAATTAAGTGGATACTGGCAGTGGATATTTATATTTTGTTGGATGTCCCCCAAACCATAAATAGCTTCATTTTTTTCTTTTTACAGTATTGAATGCTAGATCTGGGATGGGTGATATCTATCATTGTTTGTGATGTGCCCTGTCTTCTGATTTCCATTTGACCCCAGGGTTGATTGATTAAGGTATCTTTGATACTGATGAACAGATTTTTTCTGTACATTGGGTTAACATTTAGACCAACATTGTACTATATGATTCAGAGGCTAGCTTTATGTATGGCAGCTTGACTTGGAATGGAAGTAGCATTGTCTTGAATATCATAAAGTGGGCCACATAACATTTGGTTCAAGAACAGTACATGAGCTACTATTGTTCATTCTATTATAAATATAACAACTTGGTACTAATTGGAACAATACAGCTTAGCATTGCCATTATATTTGGCAAGGGCTAAAATTGCCTTCAAAAATTTGGATACCTGGATATTAGAATCCACAATAAGGGTCCCAGTATTCTCAAACCAACTTTTATGGTTGGTACCCATTATTAACAAAACAGCTTTCATTTAATCTTTGGTTCAAAATGGTACTAACCAAAATATTAAAGGGTTTGTCAGCTGACAGGGAAGATTTGGGAGTCTTTGGACTGGGCACTGCAAACGACAATATTTCAAATGGGGTTACTTTACGCTGGAATCAAGCTGTGGTTTATGTTTTGATAAACTACAGAAGAGTATGAGGTCCCTCAGATCCCATGTCTGGCATTCAAAACTTTTTAAAGCATATATGGCTAAGGGGATCACACCAAGGGGATTACAGATTAAAACACAATCATTAGTCAATGAGGCTGATGATGAGTTGAATAAACAATGGGCGGACATCCAACAACAAGCCACTATGGGGTTCGTTGAAGCCCTGGCTAAATTTCATGATAGAGTCATTGATCGACAGATTGTAAAAGTTACTAAATTATGTTCTGAAGCACAGACACATGAGGGGCAGCCTTTTTTCATTAGCAATATTAACAAATTAGCCAAGGACCTATCTGGCCTTGAAGAACAGTTAAAAACAAGAAAGATTAAAAAATTTCAAAGGGACCAAACAGATTATCAGCTTGGTAACCCTTTCAGTATCAGCAAACAGGTCAGATTCCAACATGTTCAAACTCAAACTTCCAAAAGAAAATGACCAAGGTCTATTTTAAAAAGCAACCTGTTGACACAGGGTCATCTACTGATGACTTCTCCTCATATATGGATACAGATATGCAGCACACACCAGACTCACAAACCCCTAAGAAGGCATATAGTTCAGCCACTTTAGGCCCAAATATAAGAGAGCAGGAAGAAATCATGCCAGAAATAAACAACATAGATGGTCTACTGAAATTGGTAATTCAAAAATAACTCCAAATGACAGTGTTTTGAATATATCTGATGTGATTTTGACCACCACACAAATTGAACTTTTGAATAAAGGTTTAAATTTTATTCCTGGCTTTTTGGTTACTGAAGATTTTTTGGCACAAGATGTTTTGGCTTTTTGTATACTTATTAATTATAAGATGCATTTTCAGGACTCTACTGATTTGGGTGTTGATAGAGAATTTACTTATCATAAATCCAGTTATATGCCACCCATGAATCTGAAAGTTCGTCAATTTCAAAGTAGTGTTCTCAAGGATTTACATTATCATACTGGTGAGTTGACTTACAAACGGAACAACCTCTCAAAGATTGAAAGGGAAGCACTATCTGAATTACAAAACAATAAGGATATTGTCATTCTTTCTGCTGATAAAGGTGGGGCCGTAGTTGTAATGAATTGGCTCTAATACGATGCTGAAGCCAAAAGACAACTTCATGATAGGCCGTACTATTTGGAGATGCCTTTGGATCCCACCTTTAAGTTTAAAAAACAGACAAATGAATTCCTTTTGTCAGCCATGCAAAATGGCATCATTAATGATAAAGTTATGCAACACCTTACAATTAAAGATCCTATGAGCCAATACATTTATGTTTTGCCTAAAATACACAAGGACCCTGTCAATCCACTGGGTAGACCAATTGTGTCCGGAAGAGGCTCTATTACTGAACCATTGTCACTATTTCTTACCCAACAACTCAAACCTTTATTGGGGTGGGTCAGGTCATGCATACAAGATACCACTGAGTTTCTCAAAATCATCTCAGATACCCAACTTAAACCTGAATGGTTGATGTGTACTCTAGATGTTAGTTCCCTCTATACTAATATCCCTCATGCTGCTGGTTTAGAGGCCCTTGCATACTAGTTGAATAAATCAAATTTGTATCAACCAGCATTTAATTCATTTCTATTAGGTCTAACAGAGCATGTGCTAACCAATAATGTATTTTTCTATCAAGATACCTGTTACTGGCAAACTAAGGGCACAGCTATGGGGGCATCCTTTGCCCCAATCTATGCTGACCTCTTTATGGCCTTTACTGAGGAACAGCTCATTTACGATGCAGGTCATAATTTATATCTAACAGAAATTGACATATGGAGGCGCTATTTGGATGATTGCTGGATGGTATGGAGGTCGGATACAGAATATCTGTTTGAATTCATCGAATATTTAAATGGAAACAAATGGAGTTTACACTTCACAGTTAACTTTGATCTCAATACAATCACGTTTCTTGATGTTACTGTTTCTAGGAAATTAGATCATACATTATGTAGTGAAGTTTTCTGGAAGTATCCCCAATACAATACCCTCCTCCATGCATCTAGCTTTCATTTGCCCCATACAACAAGAAATATCCCCAAATCCCAGTACATTAGAATGAGACGCATTTGTTCTCATGATTCCACTTTCCAGCTATACAGACAGGATCTAACTCGCAGATTTAGGGACAGGGGTTATCACATGGGACATGTCTTACAGGCCAGCAATTGGGCCAACACACTCAATAGAGAAGAACTTTTGGAGTATAAACAACATGAGCAGCAGAGAACATCACCCATTAGGTTAGTGACCACTTATGGTAGGAATTCTAATTTATTAATCAACAGTATACAAAGACACTGGAATATCCTACAAAGTGACCACAACGTTAATAATGTTTTACCAGACAGATGTTACTTTTCATTTCGTAAGGGCAGCAATTTAGCTTCATATTTTAACCATTATAAATATTCACATTCTAGAGTCTCTTCTTATGATGTACAAACTACACTAACAGGGGAGGTGCTCACAGGTTGTTACCCATGTGGTCATTGCACCCATTGCAATAAGGTTTTTAAGTCTAAACAATTCACAAGTAAGAACTGTGGTACAGTCTACAACATTAATTTCTTTGCCAATTGCAGCAGCGAATGGCTGATTTATTTAGCTACATGTAGCTGTGGTGCCTTTTACATAGGTCAAACCTCATGTCCATTCAGACTAAGAATTTCTGAACATACTAGTGATATGAGAAATAAAAAAACAAGTAGTGCTCTATACAAACACTCTGTAAAACATCCATCTGCCAAGTTTATTTTTATGGTCATTGACATTATCAAAGGAAATAAATCCAACAAAGCAGGATGGCATTCCATTCTTGATTCTAAAGAAAAAAAGTGGATTGTTAAACTGGGGGGTTTATTCCCACCTGGCTTAAATGAACAATTTTGATTACCCAATCACAGGTTTGATTCAATTTAATTAATTTTTATAAAAAGATTACTTTCAATGTATAACAGTTACACTGAGGAAGGCTGTGGTGTATACCAGCCGAAACCGGTTTGTTTTTTCACTGAATAAATATATTTTACTGTCTCATGGTTTGCTGGCTCATCTTTTATTTTTTTGGAATAAACTTAAAAAACTCAACAGTTTGATTAATATATTGAAGAATGTTTTTCAACATTTCTTCCTGTCCATCCCACACAATAAAAATACCATCCAAAAATTTGGAGGACAAACTCTATAAGCACAAATGTCTCTTATGGCAGCATTATCACTTTGAAGCTGCTGTTTTCATAAAGTGATACCTAGAGGGCTTAGCATGCTTAAAATGCCCTCCTATGGGGATAGTTACACAGAGCTTCTCTAAAAGTGGCAGGTGCTGAACCTGTGATTAAGCATTTACTATATGTTACTGATTAATGACTTCTTTCTACCCGAAGAGGCTTTAGCGAGTGAGAAAGTGAGTTTTTACTCTACACCAACCATGCCTTTTTATTTTCTACTATTTATATTTTTTGGGTTTGTTGGTTCCACCACTTTCTTCTCATTTTACTACATTATTTTAATTAGCTCCATATCAGTCAGATCGAAGAGACAGTAAACTTCATTAAGCATCTCACTGTTTTGTTCAATGCCATTGGGGTACTTCCAACATCACAGACCCCTTCGCACTTGCCACAATTCAACATTCCTTTCCAGGTATCCGTTCTCAATCTGCAGTTTTTTCAAACCAAATCGTCTCTTTTTGAAGGACTTAATTCTGTCCATTAAGGACTGCTGTACAACAGTCTGTTGATTGACTCCACCACTTGAGTTCATCCGAAAATCATATTTGCTATTTGTCTAGTCCCCGGCAGCATTGGCCGTTAAAGACACATTAACCACCGGACCATTGCTAGAACCGTTATGACTTTTAGTAATTAAACCACTCTGTAAACTGCTAGCCTGCGGCTCAGAATGAGTGGTTAAGTTGATTTGGGAAAGCTGGGTAGATTGAGTTAAAGGTATACCCAGACTTCCAAATGGGTTGCTACCCCTTTTATTTTGTTTTGCAGTCAAAGTCTTAATCTGGGCAGTGTGCTCTGCTAGTTGCTGATTGATTTGATTGAGTAACTCTACAATCTCATTATTGGAACTCACAGTCTCCATTGTCCAGAAAACCTCTCCACACACCAAACTTAGTAACCCAAAGAAACAACACTTCACAAAAAGTAAGACACTCCAGGACACAGAAGCTGAATTCCAAAGTCTTTATTCCACAGGTTAAGCGCTTTCATCCAACCTCTGTTGGACTTCTTCAGAACTAGTATTAAAAAACTCAAACCCTTTTATACACACCTTAAGACACATATAATTGAATAATTGAACAATTAAAAAACACTTATTAACCAATGCATAAAATGAATGAATTTACCCCATTTCTAAGTCCCCCATAAATACATATTAAAATTCTGACAGAAGATGCAAATACTATAATATATATATATATATATATATATATATATATATATATATATACATACATATATACACCGTATTTCTTCTCAAGTAAGACCTAACCAGAGCATAAGGCCTAG